>NC_140448.1:28342160-28509147 GCF_963576455.1 Neolamprologus multifasciatus | reverse complement strand
CCCCCCCCCCCCCCCCCCCCCCCCCCCCCCCCCCCCCCCCCCCCCCCCCCCCCCCCCCCCAATGCTCAGCACAAAGTTACGCCGATGCTGCCATAATATATTACTTCTGGGTGAGGCTGACACCAGACTTGGCCGGCTTCTGCCTATCATCATTTATCAAATGTTTTCAGGCTTGCCAGTCTGAAGGCTGTTAATTCACAGAGGCAGAAAATTACAAAGGCAAATGATACCTACCATGGTTACCATGGAGGTGGATCTACTGCTGATAGACGAGAGGGATGGTCCTTCCTTGTTGGTCAGTGCCGTGTAAGTTGTTGACACCACGCACCATAAGAGTGTGCATGAGCAGTCATTACAGTCAGCTGGTTTGTCGAAGTTGAGCCCTCAGTTTCTAATCCTTCCAGTCGGCCCTCACATGGCAGCGGCATCATAATGGGATTAGAGTATAATCCAGTCACTTCCCCTCCAAAGCAGGCTGAGGGGGCAACGTCCACACACTCAAACACTGAGCCATTATTACAAAGCACAGAAAGGCATTATCTGGGCACGCTGCATATTAATGTGGCAGCTTAGGTCAGCCTGTGACCCTTTGTTATACTCTTGTGACTCTGACTGGTGCATACTTTCTGTGAATTAATGAAAAGAGCCAAAGAATATGAAACTGTTCCTATCACAACTTTATAAATCACTCCGTAACAGCATGCAAATGTATGCACAATATGATAGGCCCACTTTTATTTATTCTGTCTTTAAGAAATAAAATATTCTGCCACTACTGTGCATTTCTGCTCACTTTTATCTACCTGCTACACTCGACAGCACCTACTTAATGAAAAACACTTCTGACTGTCTGGATGATTTAAAATCCTCAATGGATTTCCTTCAACTAAATCATAGCACAGCTGAGGTAACTGTATTTGGCCCCCCTCTACCTCTCTCAATATCTTAAAAAAATGCACTTGGTTAGTGTATTTCTTTCAGCTTAATAACATTTTTAATAAATGTTCTTACTCCTCGTCTATTTGCTGTCATGCTGATGCCTTTTCTATGTTTGGTGGATATCATGATTTGCATTTTTTCATAGTCCTTTGCAGTCTATTCTATTAATATTATTATGTAGATGGCTTGTATACCTCACTGTGCTATATAAATATAATGAATTGACACCACTAATCTGGGAAATGCTTAAGCTTTGACTCGACTATATGTGCAATAGTATGCGGACAGCTACACATCATACCCATAAGTAGCTGCTGAACACGTCATTTGAACTCTCAGTGTTAATCTTTTGTTATAATAACCTAAACAACTCTGGGAAGGTATTTTAGAGCCCAGCTATGGGGATTTGCTCCCATTCTCCTCAGGCACATTAGTGAGCCCATTGATGCTGTAATAAGGCTCACAGTTTATCCAAGAAATGTCAGATGGGGTTGAGTGAGTCAAGTCTCAGTGGTTTGAAGTGCTGAAGAACAAATCAAGTCTCGCATCTCAGCAGCACAAGTTTCAGCAGTAAAATTAAAGAAGCCCTTTAGAGCATTATCGCAGTATCTTTGACTCGCAGGTTGTTGAAGGGCTTCCCATGATGCAATGAACAATTTCTCTCTTAACTTTCCCCTCAGCCCCCAACCTGTGGCAGCAGATAGCTAACCCTCTCTGAGTTTGCTTCTGCTGGAGGTTTCTTCCTGTTTGAAGTGAGTTCTTCATTCCCACAGTCGCCAAGTGCTTGCTCACAGTGTTATGGAGTCTTTTCCTCGTATTGAAAAGCAGTTGCTGAGGCCGCAGTTGTTGTGAGCTGGTGCTGTGTAAATAAACAACCTATAAAAACATCTGGGAAGAAATTGAATGAATTTAATTGTTTTTAAAAGGTTTTGTCTTTGCGTGCGGTTTCGTCTCTTATACTGTCTCTGCCTATCATATTTCCATCCATCGATCCATCCATGTAAGCCAAGTCAAGTACCTGATAGTGTGTAAGTTCAGATTTAGGTTAAAAATCTTTGAAAGATGCTTAGTTCAGTTACCTAACATAGGCTGCTATGCCACATGTAGCTTCAGATACATTTTTAAATACACTTTTGCCCCTTTTTTCTAATTGCTTACACCAAGTGGCGCACCAAGTGGGCACCAAGTGGGGCGATCGTGGCTCAAGCGTTGGCAGTTCGTCTTGTAACTGGAAGGTTGCCGGTCCGAGTCTCGGTTGTTGTGTCCTTGGGCAAGACACTTCACCTACCGCCTACTGGTGTTGGCCAGAGGGGCCGATGGCGTGATATGGCAGCCTCGCTTCTGTCAGTGCGCCCGAGGGCAGCTGTGGCTACAACTGTAGCTTGCCTCCACCAGTGTGTGAATGAATAGTGGAATTGTACAGTGCTTTGAGGGCCCCGAAAAGTGCTATATAAATGCAATCCATTATTATTATTAAGTGCACTCTGTGAGATTTTACGTAATTATAACAACAAACATCATCTCTTTTAATGTTCATTTGGTGTGTATTAGTGATAAAAGGTCTGCATACTAGTATACAAACTTTCTGTTAACCCCAGAAGAGGGCGCCAAACCTCAGGTTAAACTTGCCATGCTTAATATACTAACTTAACCAAAGAGAGTGGTTAAGATCAAATTTTAAAAAATCAAAATTTATTTATAAGCACATTTAAAAACAACACGGGTTGAGCCAAGGTGCTGTACATAGTAGAGATCAAATAGTAAACATACATAGTAATTACTGTAAAAGACTAGTCATAATTGAAAGCTAGAGAGTACAAATGAAGGGCCTTTTTTCAGAAAGAAAAGCAGAAAATTCCATCAAAGTTATTTTGAAAAGATATTTTCAAAGTAATACATTTCCTCTTCCTGTATATGAAGGCAGCTGAATTTTAACATTTTAATTGATTAAAACACTTAAGAGGGAATTTCTGAAGCGGAAAACTCTGTTGATGTTGTCTGTGGACGATGTTACAACTATGACATAGATGAGTAGATGGTGATAACCAACCAATCAGATTCTCAGTTTTAGTTTAGTTTTTAAACGTTTCACCAAGTTGAAACTGATTATTGCGAAGCACTGCAAGCAGCAGTTGTTGTAATTTGTGTGGGAAGAAAATCATGGCGGCCAGTATCTGCTGGTTGCATCTGCCAATGTTTGCTTTATTTCGTGGGATTTCATTTCCCAGTGCTGTTGATGTCGGTTGTTCTAACTGTGGACTCAGTAATATTGCTATGACATGCAACTTTTTTTGGCATCAGTGAAATGTGTGATACTGGCATTGATGAGAAAGTTAACCCTCACCTCGAAGGCTGATCATTGTCTAGTGATTCTGGGAGTTAGCTGACACGTCTCATGTCCAGCAGGTGAGTAATAAGTGCATAGGTGCACAACACAACAACAAGTGAAAACAGGAGAAGACAAAACAGGAAACAAAACTGACACAGGACAAAAAAGAAATAACCTTTCAAAGTAAAACAGGAACTAACCAAGGAAACAAAAGGCTTAAACAGAGGGAGGGTACCTAGAAAACAGAAAGTAAAAGTTAAACCTTAAATTAAAAGAATAGACTCAGAATAACCACAAGTACAAGTAGGATGTAGAATAAGATGAATCTATACAGACAAAACAAAATAAACACAGAAATGTAAACTTTACAAACAGGACAAATAAGTGAACCTAAACAGAAAACGTTGGTATATTAACTCTGAATTCAAAGTATTAAACAAGTGTCAAAACCAGCAATGTGAAATAACTTTTAAAAATTAACCTAATTAATAATTGCCCACTTTTAATGCAATACCCTACCAGTGGTTGCCAAAGTGTGGTCTCCCACAGGTGGGGTACTGAATTCAAGTCACAAAATTTGAGTTTTTAAGGAACACGTTTATTTATTTATTTATTTATGAGGCCCAAACAGTTTCCTTATTCTGAAACATTAATTCACAGTGACAGTAATTGAGCACCACCTCAGTCTAAAGTACCTCCTCTGTTCCATATATTTTAATGACAAGGTAGTTTAAGGGTTTACACAGCAGTGGAGTCTCCTGTGTAAACACCGGTTATCCTTTTCAGGGTTGCAGGAGGCTGGAGCCTATCCCAGCTGTCTTAGGGCCAGAGACCAGGTGCACCCTGGACAGGTCACCAGTCTGTCACACACAAATACAGACAACCATTCGCACTCACATTCAGGCCTATGGGCAATTTGAAGTTTCCAATTAACCTATCCCCACAAACTGCATGTCTTTGGACTCTAGGAGGAAGCACCCGGAGTGAACCCTTGCAAACACAGGGAGAACATGCAAACTCCACACAGAAAGACCCCGCCTGATGGTGGAATTGAACTCAGGACCGTCTTGCTGTGAGGCAGCAGTGCTAACACCATGCTACTGTGTAAACGATTAGAAGAAAAACAACAGTGCACAGTATCACTAATTTCTCACTGAGCTTCCAGGATCTCCTGTAGAGCAAAAGGTTTGTTGTGGTGCCCTCAAGTGGTCACTAGAAGAAAATGCAGCAAACAGGTAGACTTTCATTCAAATATACAGCTAGAGGCCTATTTCAGCTGCTACAGAACAAGAGGCAACCCTGTTTGTAACTGATTAACAGCGTTACAGGACCAACACAGAAAGAAAAACAACTACTAACACCTATGGGTAATTTAGAATCACTGATTAACTAAACCCCACTAACTGCATGTCTTTGCACCATGGGAGGAAGCCAGAGTACCCACGGTTAATCTACACAGATATGCACAGAAAGGCCAGATGGTGGATTCAAACCCAAGACCATCTTGCTGTGACCATCTTGTTGCGCTGAACACCAAGTACATATTAAGCAACCCTCTTTCATTAAGCAAACCAATATATCCTTATAAAGAATTATGAATACAGGGTATTGAAAGCCACTCATTAAAACAGTTAAACATAAATGGTTCATGATCATAAACTTAAATTGACCAGCAATTGTAATTGTGCTGTAAAACACTTTTTTGTTTATGTTTTGTGTCCTGGGCTGTTTTTTCAACACGTTTAAAAGCAATCTTATAAAGCTAACAGGAGTGGCACCTGGTGTGGTCTTCTGCTGCTGTAGCCCATCTGATGTGCTGCATACTTTGATTGTAACAACTGATTATTTGAGTTACTATTGCCTATCAGCTTTGAGTCTGGTTATTGGCTGATTAGATATTCGGTTAAACGGTTGAAAAGTTTTGGCTTAAATTCTTTTGTAAATCTTCCTTGTCATGGCTAACAGGCATGTGGGACTCAGGAGTCCAGTTCCGTTTTTTTATTTACAGTGAAAGAATACATTTATACAAAGACACAAGGCAAAGGGGGAATACTGCTCTAGGGGGTCCAGGGATGTAGGGAATCCACACATCCAGTATTTAAAGGTAATTCTCCCTCAACTCACGGTCAGGCTTACCACACCAGGGAAGAGAATCCAGTGATCTGTGCAGAGGAACCACACAGTCACAATCCAGAAACACCAGGGGCACAGCAAAGCACACAGAGACGCAAAAACCAGGATTTTAACTAACTAAGCAGGTCAGAGATCCAACAAAAAAAGAGTTTATTTAAAAGTTTCTAGATGGATCTAAACGCATCAGGAAGTTTTCAAAAGTCCGTTCTGATAGCACCATTTATGTGTTTTTAACCTCATTAATTTTTCCAGATATTTGATTTCTTCTACAGCTTTTACACTGGTGGTGCAGATGTAAATGTTTGAGTGAGTGTCATTACAAGAGTAAAGTTTTTATCATCAAAATAGCTTAACTAAAAGCACTCATTATGTAGAATAGCTCTTTTTTTTTTAAACTGTATTGTGTTACTGGTTATAATTAGGGTCATTAATGTGTAAATCAATTTATTTTTGCACTGGATAAACCAGTAAAGTTTTCAGTTGCTTATATGGTAAATGGTAAATGCCTGTATTTGTATAGCGCTTTACTAGTCCCTGAGGACCCAAAGCGCTTTACACATTGAGTCATTCACCCATTCACACACACTTCACACACTGGTAATGGCAAGCTACATTGTAGCCACAGTTGCCCTGGGCGCACTGACAGAGGCGCCCCAGGGCGCCTCCTATATGCCGAGGGGGAGCTTTAGCAGTAATAATACAATACAAATAAAAGGAAAAAGAAAAAACAATTGAAACAACTGAAAAAAGGTAAACCCAGTCTCAAAAGGGACACAAAATGTAAAAAAAATAAATAAAATAAAAATAAATATGAATGGATTAAAAAAAAGATAAATAAAAAAAATAACCAAAAGTCAGAGCCTCTTATCTTTTTGTGAATCTACACCCCAGTTTATTTATGAAAAAGGGACTACATAATACCTGAGCGGATTAGATCAGTGTGGCAATCCAACTTTAGAGGTCTCTTTGGCGGACAGCTGTCAAACGAGGCAGTCCAAAAAACAAGCTGACCAATCACAGCCTGTTTGGAAAAGTCATTTCACTCCTCAGACCAATCAGGGCGTTCTAAATCCAACCGGAAAACCACGCGCGATCCATGTAAAGATTTTTTTGTCTCCGCCCACAATTTCCAAAAATAATAAATTAATAAAAGTGTGTCCTAAGGTTATCCTGACCCTATTATTTTTCCATACACTTTATGTGTTTCAAACGTCTCACGTATACATGCGTGGGCTGTTTACACACCAAGCCGGCCGGTGTTTGGGCTCAGTGACTCAAAACCTACATTAGAGTTTCTACTATTTACGTTTATCGGTGTGGTTGATTAATTTCAGTGCGCTTTGTGTGAGTTTGGGTATGGATTTGTTGGCGATATAAATCGCTTTGCGGTTCGGCATACTAAAAAATGTTTATTTTATAGTTAATTTGAGTAGAAAAGTGATTTTTACCAAAATGCTATGCGATGGATTCACCTTGTGAAAGTCGCTTGAACGCATGAGGCAGCTTCAGAAATTAGTATTTTTAGCGCGAAAAAAATGTTGTTTTCTGTGTATTATTCATGCCGAATCAAAGAAGTTGCACCAACGACAGGAAACAACCCTGACTCATGCTTTGTGAGTCACCTTTTCAGACTTGATAAGGACCGGCCAGCTTAAATCTTCACTATTGTAAGCGGAGTACGTCACGGGGCTGAGCCAGACTGTGGTCTACACTCATCTTTCCCCCAGGAGGCTCTCCTTCCCAGCCCCTTTGTTCAGTCTAGCCGGTGGGTTGAGTCAGTCAGAAGAAGGCTGTGCTAACCCAACAAATCCAAATCACTGTGGGAACACCGACAAGAGAAAGAAGAGGCCGAAAATACATCCACCGGATGACGTTTTTAGTTAGAGGCACAGCAGAAAGAAAACGGAAAAAAGTTGGTTTTGAGTGTTGCTGATGCTGCGTTTAATGCCGGGAACCGCCTGGACCTGCGTGCAAGCGCTCGGCTCATTTAAGTCCGTTATCTTCGCTCCAGTATAGCCGCCTGAGCTAACACGCTGTTAGAGATGAACCGGCAGGCTACATGCTAACCCATCACCGGTATATTGCTGACAGTGTGCAGTTGTTGCACCATCCATCCAGTGATCCACGCTGACTCTCCCTTTCAGTTTCTGCTCAGCATCCATATTTGCATCCCAGGGAGTGGCAGCCACTAATCCCCTCTTTTTCCACCCGTGGCTAGGAAATCAAAGTTGGACACCCCCTGAATTTTCTCACAGGATGGTGAGTATTTTCCTGCATTTTTACGCGCTTTTTGTGCCATTTTGTGCTTTTATTCCTCCCTGGGAGGGGACTCGGGGTATGAAGTGAAGGACAGTCTAGACCCACGTTGCCGCAGTAGCTACAACAATGGATCAAACCGGCGCTGTGTTAGATTTTGTTGAGGTGCGCATTATCAGCACATTGCTGCCTTCCTGTTTGCACTGAATCAAGGTGTGGATTGGGAAATGAATCTGTGCTTTAATGTGGAAGAGCTGAGGAAAAATCACAGATAGAGGCCTTTATTTGTGTCCTCCACTCAGATCAAAACCATCATCCCCGGCTGGTTTGCTCTGACTGATTGATCCAAAAATGAATATCCTCTCCATTTTTTTTTATTATCTGGATGAGTGTTAAATAAAATGGAGAATGATTAGGCAAAGCCTGGAATGTGCTCCCCGTCCCTTCTAATAACCAGTGTCTAGTTTAAAAGCCTCAACCAGATGTGTGTTGTTTATTGTAGGCTATAACGGCATTATATCTTCTTAATGGGCTCTGGGCCATGATTTGTAGGCCATGTTCTACTTGGGCAAAGGCCTGCATTGGTTTTCACTCTTGTTATGACTCTGCTGAAACTGCTAAGTTGATCATGGATGATTGTATGAAGCAGTGGGGCGTAGATGACAGTAATTTACCGCGACACATGTAAATGTGTGTGGATTGCTATGCAGGTGCCAAATAGTTCAACAGATCGACAAAAACACGATGCTTGTGGAAGTTCTCTCAGTGTTTGGCTCATGATTAATCATGTCTTGCTCAGTGGCACCCCAGCAGTAGTGTAGCATGAGTAATAACAGTGGAACACTTGCATTTCAGTCTCTACTTCAGTGTTTTTTCTGCTGTTGTTAATCAAAGAAGAATCCCACATTGCCAAATTGGAAAAATAAAGCACTGTGCTCTGGATAGAGTCGGAGAAGCAGGTCTACCCTTCTTAAATGCACAAAAATACACGTGCTGACTCACCAGCTAAACAAACGCTTAAAAAGTTGATCTAAACATATTTTAAAGAAGCTTTTTTTTTAATTGGAAGTTAAACTTCTAACATCTTTACTATTGCAGTTCAGGTTTCTTTGAGTGCAATGCCTATATGACATAATAAGGCTGACACAATACCAGATTTTATTTACATAATTTTATATCAATATCTTTGTCATATCTCCAAAAATGAACTCAAATGATTATTAAACTTAATATTTGTCTTTTTATTTGGCCAATGAATTGCACCCATAATATATGCATAAGGAGGTGGAGAAAGTAATTATAAAGGCATGCAAAAAGAATGACGACACGGTACTAATAAGCTTTGGAAACACTATATGGACAGAGGTGTTGGGCCACACCTCTTCATCTTTGAATTCAGGTGTTTTCAGTCACAGCTGTGTAAAATAAAGTACCGTTTCACCATTTGTGGAAAAAATGGGTCAATCCAGAGAGGTATGATGTGTCAGTGGTGCGGTCCAGCTGTACAGCGTGCAGTTCCTTACCATCATTTGTACTCGGAGATGCAATTAAGATCTTATTCTAAAAATTTCTGACCTAAATACTTAAGGAATGGTTCGTTGCACTGAAGTGAAGTGAATAATTTCATTAGAGAGTAACATCATGTGTCGCAGTCGTATTTTTTTGAATTGACATAAATAATCCACATTTACAGATGTACACTTTTGAAGTGATACAGCACAGTTTTATGATTTATAGCAAATTATTTTATGGGCTTTTTGACTATGGACTTCTGGGGGCACAGAATTCCCACACTGAGAACCACCAATATAAAGGAAAATGTCCTGATAAACAAAAACACCCACAAGGCCTAAAATCTGCCATCAGCTGACATCAGTGTGTCAACCTGAGAGCTGCTGTCTCCGGGCGTGTATTAATAAACGCTATCCATTTATTATTTATAACTACTACCAGTTCTTTAGATTCTTAAAAGACATCAACTCCCAGTGTGATTCCTGAGGAGGAAGGAAGACCACATATATAGATTTAAGCTGCATAAAAGAAAATCACATTTAGGCACTAAGGTTTTTGGTAAGTTGGAGAAGCTGTTAGGTTAGATTTTCACCCTGTGTGAGCTGGGATTGGCTCCAACCTCCCGGGGCTGTAAGTTGGATGAGCAGTTACAGAGAAATGATAGATGGATTGTTAGGTTATGGCTTGTGTGGGCACAAGTAGTCAAACCCAGAAGTGATCTTTGCTTTTCAGATTGTTCGATTTTCTGTGGATTGTAGGGACACAAAAAGAAGAAGAAGATGCAAAAAAGGAAATTTCTGATCTCTTCCAATCCCTGTGTTTCTGCACTGAGCCAGTGTTTTGCATGCAGTGTGTTGGAGAGCAGTACAACAATAACACCCACTATGACCTCAGAAATAAAGGTCAAGTAGAATTATGACCGCTTGGCCAAAAACAACAAAAATCAGTGTGCGCAAAACTTAATTGTTGGTATAAAGCAGCTTCCCTGTGCTGTGTGAGGGCATTAAATTGCAGAGGTGTTCCTGATAAAGTTGTTGTCAAACCAGTTTCTATTTGTTCTGCTTCAACAATCCATTCACTCAGGGCTGGACATCTGATGTCACACTGTGTTTGTTTAGCTGTCGTGCTGTCAGCCGTTCTTGTATTTATCCCATATATTTGTCATCCCCACAGCTAAAACATGGAGAGTGACAGCCACCACTCTCACATCTAGTGCCTGATCCAAAAGCCTTCATCGCCCAGGGAGGAGGAACTCTCAGGTCTCCCTGCTAACGTAGAATGAACATGCTCAAGTCCAGTGGACTGAAAATCCCTGGGCGCGGGGCCAAGCATTCCAGCCCAGTGGGAAGGACCTCGGCGGGTGGAACGTCCAGCCCTGTTGCCCCTAAAGACAGTAAGTCACTTCCTTCTTCTGACCCCGTGGAAAATAAAAGGAGCGTCTTTTCCCCCAGTTATTTCTTTTCATCGCCGGAAGTGGCTCAGACCATTTATTTGTGTTGCTGACTCAGAAACGCACAGCTGCATTAGATTACATCCTCATGGTTCTTTATGATAGAGAAAAACATGGAAGGAGGATTGGTTTGTGTCTCCCACTTCTTTAAAACATCTTCCAAAGTGTTCCAGGGCAAATCTTGTGTAGCCTTCAGCAGTTTGGAAAGTGATTTGTATTTATCTATCAATGAATGTTTAATTTAGGCCTAGGTGATCATAGGGGAAAAAAGCAGGCTCACAGGCGTCAGGTGACCTGCACGGCAGCCACGTAGAGACCAAAGGAGAGCCGACAGCTCGCCAGCCAACACCTCAGTCGCACACTGCCAAAAACACACGGGGTGAGAAACCCTCAGTAATCCAGACAGAAAGTAATCAGCTGTCCTTATCGATCCTTCCACAGATCCACCTGTCAAAACCTTTTGCAACTTTTACCTCTGCTGGGCATCTTGCTGACCAAAGGCCTCCCCGTCAGCTTGGCTCAAACTGAAGTAAACGTCGGTAAACCTGAGCTTTTAGGGAGGGCCAAAAACACTGCAGTGTAAAGTGAAGAGGTTATATTGATCTGTAACACACAAAAAAACACAGCCTGTAGCAAAAATAATGACAAAAAGTAACCATGGTATCCCAAAGACCTCGTTTTTATAAGATAGCGAAGATACCCATGGATTGATGTGTTCTCGAAACCATATTTAGTCTGGCTAAAAGATTTGAATTGCACTCTTCTGCTGTGAGTGCTGTAACGCTTCATTTCGTTATTACTCACATATTCATTTCTTTCTTTAGTATAGTAACACATATATTAAAGATTAGCTAGTAACTGTTAGTGTTTTTCAGCTTAATGTTTGGATTTGACCTCCCACAGGTTTACAGCTCGTTGAGTCACTCTTATTAACCTGTCTCCAGGCGGCTATCTCCAGTGCTGAGCAGAACTATTTAGCCAAAAAAAGTGGAGTATTTGGAGGCTACATAGTCAGATTTCCAATCAGGAGATGGTTGAGACCAAAAATGGAGCAAAAAATGGTGTAAATATTGGATTTGCACCAAAAAACGTAACCAAAAATCAATGATAGTATATTACTCAGTCTGCAGGATGTTTACATTATCATGTTTGTTCAATGCTTAACATGGTAACATGTCAGTGTTGTGTATTTACGGCCGGCTGAGTTGGCAACAAACAGCCAAAAAGAAAGGCGCTAACACAAAAGGATAACTTTAAAAGCACACTTTTGCTTTAAAACACTGAGGTCTTACTTTAAATGTAAAAGAGAAGGAACCAAAACACAGCAGCTCTTAAGAGCATGATGCTCCACATGCAGGCAATATCAGGATGCAATAATGCAGCTTTATAATACTGAAGATATAAAGCTGTTAGCTGCACTAACAGCTATTGTTTATGTATCAAATGCATGATAATTGTCATTCTTGTGTACAATAAAGTTCAGTTCCTGTCCAAAAAAAGTATGAAAAATCTGCTTGTGAGCCACACTGTTACATTAGTGGACGTTTTTCTACTTAAATATGACTCGTTTTTCTATAGTTTACATCAACTGCAAATCTGCAATGACCACACAGTTGACGATTCATCTCCTGACGAAAAAAAAGGACTACTAACCTGTACGAACACTCAGAATTACAGCCCTTGTTTGCTCAAAGCAATCACAGCTGTTTGCGCTCTAAAATGCAAACCACACTGTTTATCTGCCCACCTTCAGCTCACACGACTGTCACGTCTCACCAGCTTTGCACGCAGGTTTGTTCAGTTTCTGCTGAATTACAGCTCCACACCCAGCGGTGAACGGGGCAAAAGAATTCGCCGACCCGATGGTGGGGAGGCCTTTTATGATCAGTGTGTCACAGTTCATGCTGAAAGGAGGAAAAGTTGGTCCGACACTTTTAACTCTACGTGATAACCATTAGTTACAGCTAACAGTGTGGTTAAATGTCATTATTAGTAGCTTATTACCAAATAATGAGTCGTGAGTTATGTCACTGTTAATTTTCCTAAGCTTCCTTTTGTTTCTTTAAGCAATAAGTGCATATTAAACTGCTATTAAATACATGTCCTTAACAGAGTATCAAAGTAAGCTTTAGTAAAGGCATAACAATGATATAATAGTAAGTTAAACATTGACATCGTCTTATTAAATTCATTGTATCATGTTAACAAGCATGAGGGCTTGTGTGTGTGTTGCAGGGACATTACTGTAAATCATCACTGTGGGGTTTTATACAAGTCATTTTCCTGGTTTTACTACAAGTTGCTATTTTATACCATACTCTGTGCCTCCCAGCATATCACTAAACATTAAGAGCTCTAAGATTCCTGTGACAGCTGAATATATCCGGCTCTAATGAAGCTGAAGCGTTACGAATGCCAATCCAGAGCTGTTGATGCCTGTAAGTCTGTGAGAAATCTAAACAACAGAAGCATTTCGGGAGAAAATAAACAAGTCTTTCATTTATCTGCTCGACGTTATGTTTAACCCGGGGCGGTTCTTTTTTGTTCATCTCCGTGATTTTTGCCTATAATTATCTCGAACGTGTTCATTAGCAGCTCAGAAAGCGATCTCTTAGCGTTGCGCGCGGGACCGAAGCCTGTTGCCCAGGGCTCGTCAGCTGTTACCGTAGGTCGCTGCGACTTCGAAATTCCTGCCTGCGGTTTTAAACTGTTTGGTTCTGCCATATGCGAAGTCGTTAGCTTGCTCGCATCCTGTTTATGCACAAAATACACAAGCGTGATGGATGTGGCAGTGATTTATTTCCCCACTGCTGTAACTTCAACCATGTAAACTTTAGTGTGTGAATGCTGCGCTGACAGCTAACACGTTTCTAACAGTCTGACTTCTGATACTAGTGCTGATTGGATTTTGGTGATCTGTAATAAATGTAATTAGATTAATGAGAAAGTAATTCATTTGTGATAAGTGGCAGTATTTTTAGACATACCTTTGATAAGTCTCAGTTCTTACTTGTGCCACATGGTCACTGTTCGTGTCTCCCTGTTGTGCTCCTGCGGTTTTATGTTGGACTTATTATGAAATTTAGGATTTGTCCATTATTTTTCTCATCATTATATTTTTGAATTCTGGTTCTTGTTTGATTCCAGCGTCATTCTAGTTGTGTTTAGTGTGTGATTTATGGGCTCCTGTGAAATTAGTGACCCCAGGTTCTGTTATTATTTCAACCTACCACCCACCCCCTCGTGTTTCTGTCTCTTCCTTCCTCTGTTATCATGTTTAGTATACATCTTCTGGTCATTTCCTGTTTTACTTTGATGGTTGGTTTTCTTGTGGGTCTTGTCGTCACCTATCCTGATTGTCTTGTCCCTGTTCTGTCCCTAATCCTCAGTTCATCCCCCACATGTCATATCTTTGTTTCAGTCCGTCATTTTCTTTGCCTCCTTTTGCTTCTTTGGAGATGTGTAGATTTTTGCCTTTCACTTGTTTTCATCTTTTTGTGCTCTTCTTTGGATTTATTTATTTAAATAAAACAAAAAAAACATAGATTTTTTTAAGAGCAAGACTAACCTTTCATGCTTAAGGTTATCCAATGTTTTTAAATATGATAGCACTGGTCCTGGACTAGCATGCATATTGAAAGTGATGCATGTCTTAATGCATCTTTAGCCATGACGTTGTGTGTTGCAGCACCAACACCCTGTTTACGTCTGCGATATCAGCGGTTTTATGAAATAACTGTACTCAACACCCCAGGAATGACAGCTGTCTGGTTTTAGGTAGGCGGGTACACCCTGTGCAGGTCACCAGACTATCACAGGACCAGTCAGAGTCAAAACTAGTCAAAATACATGACGACGCCAGTCAAAACCAGATAAAATTGCTCCCCCTCTCCTGTCAGCATGGTAAAATCACAAAGCTAGCTCTGTAGCTTAGCATGAAGATTGGATGAGGGGAAGATTGTCTGGTAATGAATTGCAGATTATTTAATGTATACGATGCTAGTGTTTATGCTAAATGTGACTGTGGGAATCTATCGATCTGCAGCAGCGATCTGTAAAAATCAGCCAGAGTCCCTGAGAATAAGTCAGCCTAATACTTACAGAGCGCTTGGGTCTGTTGTAGTTTTTCATATGTAAATATTTCTTCTCGTCACTTGAATGTTTTGCCAAGAAGATGATTGGTATCTTGGATTAAATTGTTCTTATTACCTAAAGGAGGCTATAAAACACATTAATGAGAAATCCCTGGGAGAATATCTGTGCCTCACCGAGGACGTGGAGGGATTAGTTTCCTGTCCCAGATAGTTTTATCACTGACCTGCCCTCATACTCCAAATCTCAACCCGCTGTTTGTTGGTTTTAGTCTGGAAGACTGCGAGAGGGGGCCGCTGTGTCGGAAGCTGGCACGGTTTACTTTGCTAAATTTAAAGAAGGAAACTGCAGTAAAAGGAGTGAATAGAGGAAAGTATCCAAGCCTTCATCTAGAAACTTTAGATGCGGAAATAATGGAGCTGTGCCACCTCTCGCGATGCAGCATCTCCTGTGACCTTGGAAGCAACAGAAATATCTCGTGTAGACTGAAGTGGAGACAAGCAGCATTTGTTTTCTCTTGGTTTAATTCTCTGAAAGGCTCTGTTCAAGGTTTCCCCTGCTTACCCACATGGAAAAGAAATAGTAAAAACTTATAAAAGACTTGCATAAGATGTGGCCTACTTCATATAGTGAATCATATAAGGCTTATATGATTTACTCATGAAAGTGGCCACTTTCATATATTGTTTTAGTAAGTATCCAAAACATACAAGTTTCATTTATAGAATTTTTCAAGGGATCTTATATCTGTTTTCACTCTTGTACGCTTTTCATACAAGTTTCACACAAGACAGATACAAACTTTATATATAGAAGATTTATATATATCTTTTCCATATGGGTACTGCTAATCAAAATGTTAATTATGCACTTTAATTGTAGAAATTATTATATTTAACATTTTATATCTTTGTCTTTCTGGATTTTTCGGTGATATTTTCTCTCCATAAAACTGAAACGACCATAACATTCTTTATTTTCTTTATTTTTTCATTTATGAGCCAGAAATGCCAATACTGATATAGGAAAATAGCTAATTATCGGCCAATACATCAACCTCCCTGATATATTGGTCAAAGGTACAAAGGTGAGCTAATAACTTTCTCAAAATATGGAAAATACTGGGCCCAAAAAACAAACTGGTGGCAGGCAAAATGCCAAACTGTGGCTTTAAAATGTGGATACATTAAGTAGCCTTTAGATTAACAAAAAATGTCTCTTTCAGTATCCTTTGACACTGTCCATTAGAGGGTATTTAGCCATGTGAGTCCATGGGCTGCAGCAAGCCCGAGATTCCCTGTGGTCTGTTGCATGAGGCTAAATAAAGCAAATCTGCTCATTTGTCCTTTAAGTCACGGTTATGACGTCTCCCAAAGTTCATATAAAAGCAACAAGTTGATTAAAAGTCAGGAAACAGGCCGAGGGTCAGCCCCCTCCATCTGTCACATTATGTGCTGCTCAGCCTTACCCAGCTGCCACAGACACCGCTGAAGATGACCACACGGAGTCAACCTTGACTAACTGATTATCGTCCTTTTAAAAGGGACAAAAATAAAGCACAAGTTAGATACTGGAGGTAATAGCCACTGTGCAAGACGATCATAAAGAGGCAGAGTTAAAGAGGCCACGGAAAGCAGGGAGAGATGGGGGGGTAATTGGGAGGAGGAGGGGGAGGGACGGGAGGAAGCTGTGGAGGTCTCATTGTGTGCAGCTGATGAATAGTGGGATTCAGATGGTGGTGGGAGGTGGCCAAGCACAATAGTGAAAGTAAGGGCTGTGTTTCCAGTTTTCCTTCTGCCGAGGATCCTTTTACCCTCACTGTGCTGTTGCCCCAGCAACCCAAATCATGGGTTAGCTCAGGTTTTAAACACCACCTTGGGTTTGCTGGCTTAGATCACATGTTGCATTGTTTGGATCTGTGTATCCTGTGATTATTACACTATGATTAGTCACGCTTTTCTTTAAGAGGTGGGATTTTTCATGCCCTCGCAAAGTTGCCCATCCACGTGTAGAAGGTTGTAATGTAGATATAGGCTGGCCATTTTTTATGGTATGTGTAGAAAGAAACAGCAGGAGAGCAGTGTCATAGAGGTTTACGCTCCATTACGTAATGTTACGCTAACATGGTTCAGTTTATTTTTAACTGCAACGTGTCCCGTGTAGTATTTGGCTTGATCACAGGTCTTTAACTTTTGCACAAAATGAAAATGAAAAATGAAATTAGTGACTTTTTAAAATCTGTAATAGTCGGCATTGATGTCTGCATAAAAAAAAATCCAGGCTATAGATGCTGGATATTTTAAGATTCAAAATTCAAGATTCGTTATTCGTCACATGCATAGCAGTGAAATGTAACCTGACACGCTCCTCGAGTTGTGCAAAAGGGGGAGAGAAGAAGAACATTATATATTATATACATTAGGTGAATGTGCAGTAGCAGCAAGCAGGTGGATTTTGTACTTTTTAAAAATGTCTTAACCTCCATGAATACTAACCTTACTTTTTTCAGTCCAGTGAGGTCATGTGATTGTTAAAGACAGATGACTTTTCAAGACTGACCTTATGGAAGTTTGTTTCACTACTGAATAAAATAAAAACTGCCATTTATGAGTCAAAACTTTCAGAAAATAACTCAGAATTGAGACATTAAGGTGACAGGGCTTTCTCCATTGCCGCCCCGAGACTCTGGAATAGTCTCCCCCCCTTCATAAAATTCTCTTCATCCTTGGAAGTCTTTAAATCGAATCTCAAGACCTACTTATTTTCCAAGGCTTTCGGATCTCGTTGATATTACATGTCTTACAATTCTTTTTTTTTTTTTTTTAATGTTTTCTTTCTATTTTAATTCTTTTATTATATTATCCCTCTGTTCAGCACTTTGGCCGACACTTGATGTCTTTTAAATGTGCTATATAAATAAAGATGACTTGACTTGACTTGATTAAATTCCAACCAAATTTTGAGCTACCAAATTCAAATTTTGAGATAATAACCTAAAAATGATCTGGATTGGGTCAGAAATTTTAGAAGAACTTTTATCCATCCATCTATTTTCTTCCTCTTATCGAGTTGGGGTGTTGCTGCGGCAGGCAGGGAACACGCTAGACCCTCCCAAATTATGGAATTTGTTGCCTTTGCACCTCTTTCATTTTAAAGACTCTCCTCTTCTGCTTTTCTTTGACCCAGTTTGATACATTGATGCAATTTTTACGCTTTTATTCTTTCATTCTTTTACTCATGGCTATTTGCGTTTTTGTTCTGCATTGTTTTATTTTATTTTGTCATTTTTATGTATTTGATATTAATTTTACTTTATTCTGATATATTTTTATTTTATGTTCAGTGCTTATTGTTTTTAAAGTTCTTTATAAATAAACATCGTCACAGGGATAACAGAGAGACAGATAACCATTCACTCTCACAGTCATACTTATGGTCAATTCAGAACCACTGAGATAACCTAACACATGCATGACTTCAGACTGTGGGATAAAGCTGGAGTACCCTGAGATAACCCACACGAGCACGGATAGCGTGCACAGAAACTGTTGCCTCAGAATTTCTGTGAGGTAACAGTGCCAACCACAGCATCACCGTGCCGTCCCCATTCTGTCTCATACCTTCCAAAAAACATATCCAGTTAAAAGAGGACGTCATCGTGAAGTTCTCACAAAAATGTCACATACTAACTCCAGATATCCTTTTAGGATCATGTCACGCACGCTGAGGAGGGAATTTTCTGCCTCGCAGAGGTACACAGTCTCAGACGGCCCACAAGTTCATGAAAATGCAATAAAGAATCACTGGAATAATCCTGTGCTGTGAGATGAAAGGTTCAATTCCTTATTAAAACCTTTTTAAGAAATTGAAAATCAGAGAGTGTCGTGAATCACAGAGTTTAGGAACAAAATTCAGAAACGTAGCGCCGTCCAAATAAACCAAAAGCAAACCTTAATGTTGGCTGGTGAAAATAACAAGAACCATAAACACAAGCCAGAACATTGTGCAAGCACACAGGCTCTGCAACAAAGGACAGAGGAAGAGTGGGGCTTAAAAAAACACACAGGTCATTAGAGGAAGTGGACACAGGAGGGGAACGGGGGGGAACGACCAAAGGAAAAGAGAGGGAAATATAAGCTGTAACTGGACCAAAGGATTAAAGGCCCACGTTATTAAGGATTAATAATAAAATGTAAACAATAAATAAACTAAAAGCCAAGTGGAAAATAATTATTAATGTTATACAGTGTCCATAAGTTTTCAACTAGTTTATTTCTTGGGTTGTGTGAGAGGGCAGGATCATTCGTCCTTTTGCTTCATGGAAGTACCAGATCTAAAGAGCCAATAGTGCTGTGGTATTTCAGCTACAATGTCCATGTGTTGGGCTGTAATGTCCTACATTAGTCTACTTTTACCTTTACGTCCTTTGTAACCAAGGTACTTCTGAAAATGATGTCCAGGAAATCAGAAAGGTTTAGAAAAAATCTGAAACATACAAGCTTTTAGATCAGGTCATAGTCACTCAGGAAACTTGCAGGACTGCAGTCTATTTCATGGTGACTAGCATTGATTAGCACTGAACAGCTGTTAATGTTCTTCATGTAATATGTTATATACAATACTGTATAAAAGTCTTGAGCTGCCACCTCTGTATGCTTCAAAGGAGCCAAAGTTGTTGTAATTATTTTAAGCGGTCTCCAGGCTTCCTGACGGTCTTTCGAAGTTTTCTCTAGACGTTAGCTGCTTTTTCACTCATTTTCAGTTCACTCCTTGTACCTGACCATTTTCAGATGGATTTTTTTTTTTTTTTAAGCTATAGGACGCTTACCTGTGAATCAATAAGCATAAAAACTGGTGTTGTGTCTACACATAACAGACAACTTAGCAAGAACCCATTTTAAATGGTAACTTTGGGCCGTTTGTTACTAGCAGCCTGTTCCACAAGCACACAATTATTTGCATTTCTTTAATTAAAGATAAGAAAAATGCTAAAGATTACAAAGTTTGACAGAGATAAAAAAAAGTTTTAAGTACCTCCTTGAAACTTTGAGGACTCTGGACAGTGATAATGATCCCAACACACTGTAAAACATACATAAATAGAAAGAGCACACAGTTGAACACTATCAGTCATGGACCGGCTTTGCCAGAGCCCGGACGTCAACATTATTGAAGCAGACAACATCCAAAGAAGAGCTTTGAATGTCCTTCGGGAAGCCTGGAGAACTGTTCCTGAGACTGCTTAAAGAAGTTACAGGAAAGCTTGCCTGAGAGAGTTCAGGTTGTGTTGAACAATAAAGGTGGTGATACCACATCTTGACATTCGAGCTTGTTAGAATCTTATTTTATTTGGAATAAGGAGGCCTGACTGCAAGTGTTTCTCAACTATCTTTGCTGTTCTGGATGTGCTGGGCTTCACAGTTCAAGTGCTGTCCTGCAGCTTTTAGATGCATCCCTACTCCAACACAGCTGAATCAAATGAATGGCTTGTTACTGGGCCTTTGCTTAACTTGGCTGTATCCCAATTCAGGGTCTGCAGCCTTAAAGGCCGCATTTTAAGGCCGATTACGTCACAGCGACGCGACGAAGGCTGTCCCAATTCGAAGGCTGCTCGAAATGCGGCCCTCAAATGCGTCCTTCATTTCCCTGAATTTTAAGGATGTGGCGGTGTAGACTTCGTGGCCTAACATATCCCAGAATGCATAGCGCGGCGGTGGGTGTGGATAATTTTGCCGAAAAAAACGTCGGATGAGGGGCGGCCGAAGAGTAAACTTTAAGTCAGTACTGAATATTATGTCACTTATTTATGTGCAAATGTTTAATAACGAAGAACATTAAAACATTACTGTTGGCCACATGTCGGCAAAGTTATGTGACATTAGTGACGTTTCTACTAACTTGGTTTTAAAGCCTTTACTTTAAAATATACGCTGTTAAATAGCTGAGCTTAATCTTACAGAGAATGATCAAAGCTCATGTAGAAACAAACAAACAAATGAACAAAAGATTTTCTCCTTCATTTCTGTCAAACAAAGCTGTATGAAACGTTTCCAGCTGTTAGTATCATGGTTGCTAGGCAACCTGGGCAGCGCAACGGAGGCTAGACCATCCCATTTCACAAGCCTCGCACTTCCAGCCTTAGCGGTCTTTAAGTATGCGGCCCTTGAGGATCGTTGAGGCTGCGTACTTTAAGGCTGCAGACCCTGAATTGGGATACAGCCCTTGATTGCACGCTGAAGAGGTAATCCAACCATTTGATTCAGCTGTGTTGGAGTAGGGATGCATCTAAAAGCTGCAGGACAGCAGCTCTCGAGGACTGGAGTTGGACACCCCAGGACTATACAATCAGAAATGTGGGTCAAACACAAACTGACTGATGGTTGATGCTGATGCTAAATGTCAGTTTACCCTGGGCCACATCTATTTTGACACATAATTGATTAATGACCATCGTCTGGTCAATACTTCCAGTTCAGCTGGTATATTTGTGTGAAATGGTAAATGTTGCTAAATGCCTCGAAGCCTAAACTTTGTCCACAATCAGAGAAAAAAGTAACTTTTTGAAAGGCATCCATCTTCAAGATGACCACTTCTTGACACTGAACAAAATTATCAGTCAGTCATCAGTTTTCCCCAGAACAGCGATTTACCAGAAGCAGCACATTCCTAAAAGCTTCTAAACTCTATAATCAAGTTAAATCCCCTTTGAAGTTGTACCCATTTTCATTTGCGGCTCACATAGCAGCATATGGAAGCAATTGGGGCATAACATGCATAGAGCACAGCCACTGGAGCCCACAAAGCCCCGGGCCCGCTCTCAGGGCGTCGGGGAGACCGTCCTGGCACCAACCACTCCTGCACACAGACATAGATAAACACGCTTTTACCGGCAGCGCGGTGCACCAGACCGCGTGCCAACGGTGCCCCTCCCGGTTTACAGGCTGTGCGGATGAGAACAGACATCCAGCTTTTCTATGTGTCAAATAGGCGATATCACAGGGCTGATGGCAGGGTTAATCACCGGCACATCACAGATACCGTCTCTCTGACCCACTTTTCAGAAGGAATTAGACTATCGCCTAATCTTGCACAAACTGCTCTGTTGTGCTAGATGCTGCCACACAAGCTTTTTTTTCTGCTGGCATGGCACGGTCAAACAGGATGAATAGTGTGAAGGCGATTCTGCTGGACTGTGAATGAGGATGGCCTCACAATGTACACAGTGTTCGCAACTTAAATCAGAGAGGAGTGTAATGACTGTAAGAAGAAATGACACAGTTTCCATGCACCTTTGAGTTTTAATGCCTTTAAGCACGTTCTGCTTTTGTTATATGAATCCTTGTGCTGCTCTGCAACATGGCAGATGACTGTGTTTCTGTGTTTGTTCCAGGTGCTGCGCTGAAGCCCACCACTCCAACTAAAATCTCGGAAGAGGGCGACGATGTTTTGGGGGATTACACCGTTGGCGAACAGGTTTGGGTCAACGGTGTGAAGCCAGGAGTTATCGCCTACCTAGGGGAGACCCAGTTTGCTCCAGGACAGTGGGCAGGCGTCATACTGAATGACCTAGTTGGCAAAAACGATGGTTCAGTGGGTGGCGTGCGCTACTTTGAGTGCCAGCCCCTCCAGGGAATCTTTACGCGACCCTCAAAGCTCACCCGACAGCCAGTCGGAGAGGGGAGCGACAGCCACTCCACCGACTCAACCCAGAATCAGACTCAGCAGGGTGGCGGCGGCACCCCCGCCGGCCAGCGGGTGGTGGTACCGCTCAGAGAGGGCCTGCTCAACAGCGCCGTGAAAACGGGAAATGAGTCTGGGTCCAACATGTCTGACAGTGGTTCGGTTAAAAAAGCAGGAGATAAGGATCTTCGAGTTGGAGATCGAGTTTTGGTGAGTAGACCACATGTAACACAACCATTATAGCATGCAGATCATGGGGGTCAAACATAAGACCCAGGGCCCAGAATAGGCCCAATAAAGACTAGTCCGAGCCTACTGGAAAACTGGAAAACACAAAAGAAAGTATAAATTTAGGACTCTTAACTATTTTAACAAGTTTTAAAGCTTTATTTGGTAATTTTACATGTTTATTTCTTCCAATTAAAGCCAAAGAGACATGCAATTTCTTTCATTTACTGTAGAAGAATTTCATTATCAAGTAGAAAATGAAATGTGTAGTTGTATTTGCACTTATTCTTTTATTAAGGCGCTCAAGGATGTTTAAATGTGTAATCAAACTTCTTTAGACCCACAGAAAGGCGAGCGTCACTGGTCTGGCCCACAGTGTAAAATGAGTTTAAGATCCCTGATGTACATGATGGTTTGCAAAGCTCTGTTGGCGCCACCATTGCACAAACATGTGGGTGCTTTACAAGCCACGGGCAGAACTGTGTTGACCTTCCCGTGTAACCATGTTCCCATTTGCCGTGTCTTTAACAAATGCGAAGATAAATGATCTCCCGGCCCTTTTAAATATGGACGGTTTTAACTTGATTATCTGTAAACATTTGAAATTAACACAATTCTCAGTAGTAACTGAGCAGTGACTTCCTAATTAGTATTTCATGCAGGCCTCAGTAAAACTGGATTGATGCAGTGTAATGTGAGACATTGACTGATTCTCTGGGGAAGTTCAGTTTTTCCTTATTTGGTCTTAGTGCGAGGATTTAACCTTCACCCAACCTCTCTTGCATCTTTTTCCTTTTCCATCATCCTTTTCCATTCTCATCAGCACCGAAGTTGGTGAGAATGTCACTAAACCTCAACAGGAAGAATATGTTTATCTGCTTCTTGCATTTTCTTCCCACTGGCTCCTGTTAGTCTATACACCGTCTACTGTATGGGATTATCGGGTCACGTGGATTTCCATTAAGTGATGGACACAGGGGATAGCTACATCAGATCCTGCGCCGTCAGAAACGGGGAGCCCGAAAGCCTTCCTCCTGGTCAATATTGTAAATCACTCCAGATTACTTTCAGCACTTAAGAGAGGAGATACCACTGCTGACACATTGATCTGTGAATCCATCATTTTCCTAAGCCTCTCCTGTGTAATCCATCTCACTGCGGCGGCTCGGATGTGCTGCCATGCAGTTGTGTCACATTTGGATGTGCAACACCACCTCCAAAATTTTGTGAAATGAGCAAAAACTATGAAACTCAGATTACACACTGTGGACAAAAAGTCTATTTTCTCCATTGGTATTGAGTTATGTGATAGTAGCAGTCGACACTCTGGGGGCGTCTTTGCCAGAGAGCAGGGCGAGGCCCTGACAGAACGCTAGAGTAACACTGAACTAAGGGCAGACTTTGCTGATGTGTGTTTGAAAGTTTGCCTCAAGAGAATGTCACACAGATTTTTTTATATATATAAAAAGATGAATTAAAGAAGTGTTTCCCAAAAGAGGAGACAGCCTCAGACCCTTGGCACCTTCGAAATCCGAGCACCCATGGGAAGATCAGAACTGCCTCTCCTTTGTTAGCTTTAGTATTCAACCAGAGGCTGTCCCCAGAGGCCATCTCTGCTACTGGAGAGATCAGCAGAAGTTAAATGAGCCTTTTCTTCCAGTGGAACTGCATGTGATGTGGCTGCTGTTTATTTGAATAACTCCAAAGCCACTCAAAGGCATGCTAGTCACTGAACTTCTTCCTGTTGCACAATCGCATAACCACTATGGTATGAGTTACTGGGCGTATATGGCTTCTTATTACTATGGTTTTGAGATTTTAGTGGATCATAGTCCATCGGTGTATATGCATTCACTCTTGACTCTTTATCTCTTTAAAGTCTACTAGGCATAACTTTTAAAGCTGTTTTCTGAGCGGTTTCTGTCATAGCTACCTTGGAAAAACCTAGAAACTTTTCTAATGGTTGTTAAGACTCATCATTAAAGGTACAGGGCAGGTCGTCAGATGTCAACCTTAAAAGAGGGTAAAGAGTTTAAACCTTCATTCAAAACAGAAAAAAAATCATTCAGCGTTAGCTCCACCGATTGTTTAGCTGCTGTCTTTAGCTTATATTCCAGGCTTGGTCATAGACTGTAAATAAAAGATGGATGTTGGCACTGTGGATCTACACACTGGTTTTGAATCAGGTGTTCTGAAGCCTTCATGTTAGTACTTTGCCCTTTGCCATGTTGCTTTTTTGGATCTAGAAGTGGCCACATTTTTGGCATATGGTTGGTGCTAGAATATCAAGAAAGGTTAGCAAGCTTGGTTAGCTAGCTAAATTCATAAACTGTGTGTGTACACACACACACACACACACATATATACTAATTAAGTCACAACGTAACAAAATACTGTCGGCCTTATAAAGGCTCTGAACTGACAAACACAGGTTCGAGGTCCAGTTCAGTGAATTGAATTAGAGGCCTAGCAGACAGTTGCAGACTACAGCTTGATACAGTGTGTGCAGGCTAATGATAGGCTAATTAGTAGCGCATTAGCCATGAAATGAATAATCTAAAATCTTTAAATCCTGGAGCCAGCAGTCGTAGATGAGAGGGGTTCTATAAAGTAAAGTACTTATAATCCTCTCTGCAAGCTTGTATCCAGAGAAAGATAGATAGATAAAAGGTGCAATATCTAAAAAGGTTTTTTTTTAATGATATAAAGTTTATGTTTTTACATGTTTTTACAAAAACTGCTGTTCTTGCATGGCCTTTTGAGACCCTTCTACAGGATAGAAACCATCCAGTAACCAGCTTGTATGATGATCTAGATGTGAGGCTATATGATAACCCGATGGGCAGGGCTGAGATAGATTTTGGTCGCCCGACCGGAGATTTTGCGAGCCCTGATACTTAAAACTAGCAAATCTGACACAGTGCACTTTTATACTCTCTGAGTTACTTTGATGTTGAAAAGGTCTGCAGGTGTGCTCTAGGTGTGAATATATGTATGCTAATCAGAATGCGCAGGTGCCAGGTTGCTATTGTTGCAGCAAATTGGCAGCTAAGGGTGGGTGATACAGCCTCGAAACTATATCTTGATATTTCAAGGAAATTTGCAAAATTAGAGTTACTGTCACTGATGACAGATTACCTGAGTCAAAGTGTGAATATATGGCTACAAGACAAAAAGAGAGTTCTTAGTCACACTGTGTCCCAGATGTCACACAGGCATTTTTATTTACATACAGCATAATTTACATGAAGAAATTACTCAAAAATAAATTATCAGCATTTATTAAATAATCATGCTCCATAAATAAAAGAAAACAATGTTGTTTTTGTGCATAACAAAAAGCTCATAATTGTGCAGTCAAAATGTAAACTAACAGACGCTGAGCATAATAACAAAGACAGATTTCCCAGCTGCTCTGTTCCCAACTTCTACTGCCTGACTAACAGCCTTGAGTTTGAAATCCTCTTTATGGCCCTTATACACACACAATACGGTAATATTACGTTGAAGCACAGTACGTATCACTCCGCGAGGCTCCAGACTACGGTAGCCGTAATGCTCCGACAATCCATCAAGCGCTGCAGCTCCGTAGCTTAGCAAAGTCGTACTAAAACATTTTTTGACAGATTGCTGAGCGCCGTGTACCACCTAAAATCGGTTCACGGTCAGTAAGCACAACCAGAATTCATACATAAGGCGCGCTGTCAACTTTTGAGAAAATGAAAGGATTTTAGGCCGTGCAGCCCATGTGGGCTGCATGTCGTTAGCGTGGTTAGCTCGTTAGCGCGGTTAGCTCGCTAACACGTTGACGCAGTCCAGCCCCACAACTCGCTAACGGAGATTTGCCGTGTCCATCTTGTCGCTGCCTGCAGGTGAAGCTATGGGGGAGGAGGGGGAGTTGTGTTCAGTGTAGGAGGGGCGAGGCCGAGTAACGTTGCGCAGAGACAAAAGTGGACGAAAGAGAGGCAAACTTGTGGCTCCACAATTATAATTATAACGTAACATGGACTATTTCGATATAAAGGATATTGTCACATCTTATATCTCGTATGAAAATATATCGATATTTTTTAAAAACTCGATATATCGCCCAGCCCTAGTAATGGTCATGTTCACGTATGGCTTCTTCTTTGTATGATAGACAGCCAGTGATAGACAGTGAATTCTGGAAGCATTCCGGAGTCCATGCACTGACTTCCATGACATAATCACTCCTGGTTTTAACGTAGCGCTGCCTGCAGGGCCTAAAGATTACAGACATTCAGTGCAGATGCTCAGCTTTGTCGCTTGCACTCAGGGATTTCTCTAGATTCTCTGAATCACTGATGAAAAATATTTCTTTAATTGTTGCAGTTTCTTTCCAAAACTGGTGAAACTCTGCCTCTCTAAGATGCTCTTTTTATACTCAGTCATGTTACTGACCTGCTGCCAATTGCCAATTAGTTGACTTTTCCACTCTTTTGTCCCAACTTAAAGCATGTTGCTGCCATCAAATTAAAAATGAACTTTTTCTTAAATTGCCACATATTTTCAGCTCATTAATTAATCTTGGGATAATTTTGGCCTTTGCTAACCCTGATGCTAATTTCTGCTCCCGAAGTTCTATAAACCTGCTGCGGTCAAGTATCCGTTTATTGTACCATTTATTATGTTTTAACAAGTTGTTCCTGCGGCTGCTTGAGGTTTGGGGTAAATGGATTCTTTTCGTGTCGCATCATGATGTGGCCTAAAAAAAGTAAGAGTAGTTCCTCGTTGATCTTGGGATTTAGTCGTGTAGAACGGTTTTATCTCGAATACCTTGGAGTGAAGCTTTTAGATGACTTTGAAAATAAGAGGAGCCAAGATTGGGGCTTATGCTGACTGGCTGCTTTGGCCCTGCTGGCATTTTAACACAGAGTCACTGAGACATCACGCACCCCAGCAGACAGCAAACCATATCGGTTTAATAACTTGTGGCACCACAGTGTTTCTTGGCACAGCTTCCACTTTGGCCTCAGTGGTTTAAGAGAAGGACAGAGTCAGCTCAGGAGTGGAATATTAATTTGACAATAGAGGAGTGACTCACCACGCCTTATTTTAGTCTGTCCTTGTCTTCTGTTTCATGCTGAATCCAGCCATGTGTAAAAATATTTTATAAGAGACTCTGATGGACTCCAAAACAACAATTACGGTTCTTAAATTGTAGATAAATACAGAAGCATCTGTTGCTCTAAGCATTTTTCCACCTGTTCAGTGCACTGGGAATGGGAGTATTGTAATTGAATAACAGGTAAATAGATACAGATGGAGATTCAGGTAAATGAAATTAACACAAAGGAGATGAATAAAATGTAACCATGTTGCTTTTGTCATCTCTGACTGCAGCGTGCTTTCTCTTTAAAGGCTCTCCTCTTAAATGCTGAGTATCTGTGCACGTCTGTGATGCTTTTTTTGTCATAAATGTGGTCACCATGTGTGAAGGACAGTCCTCAGCCATCGGTTTAGATCATCTTCCTCACAGGAAGACTGGAAAATACAGAATTGAGAGAAGTGAGTGAAGCAGAGTTCACATGTATTGAGTTAGCCTAGTCAAATATCTCATTTCTAGAGTAAGTTCAAACAGCTGATTAGCCGAATGATTGAAAGTGAATAAATAACAAGGGTTAGGTGCTGATGGAAGCAGAAAGGAAACGTTTCTGTTTTGACTTCTATAATTACAAACTGGATTCCTGGAGGATTTTTGTGTTGAGTGTTGTCTTTGAACTTTTTTAATATATTTATAATGACAGGAGAGTAAAATGTCTATGCAAACAAAAGCCTAAAAGCATATTCACTTACTGTACACATCCAGAAATATCTGCAACAGACACATCATGTTACAGATCGATCAGAGTGAACAGATTCTGGCTTACAGATGTAGGTCCAGTACTGGTGTGTGCTGGCAAATAATGACCCCCCAAAAAGTAGGTTGAGGTAGTGGAGTGTCACAGCTGTGCAGATAGAAAGACTTTGTGTACTTTTCTTCTGCTTTAACTTTGTTTTGGGTTATTTATGTGCCTTTGTTTCTTCGCTTATTAGAATATACATGTCCCCCAAAAGCATACCACTTCTCTATATTCAAGTGTCCAGGTAAGACAGTTTGACAGGAAGCTTAATGTTATTGTGTGCACCTCTACGTTAGAGAAACAGAGACCCTGCTTATGCCCACACCCACATATTTACTGTCTCGACCGCAGGAAGGAACATCTTGAACAGAAAATGCTAAAATTACACCGTCATGGCCATAACTGCTGACATTTTTCATTAGAAAAGCATCCTGTGTTTGTGATGTGGAGCCTGACCAGCACTGGAGTTCAAGGCCATCATTAGAAAAGAGATATTTGAGAGAAAAAAGTACACCTCGACCAGTCTGTTCAGAAGCTTTTGAAGTTTGAGCACAAAATTCAAGAAACAGGGCACTGCTTTCATCTTCACGTCTAAAACATCTTCAAACACAAATATGAATATTCTCTTTCGCTCTGTTCATTGTACCAGCTCGATGGCTGTGAATGAAACTTGTAGCAAAATACTCAACAGCTGTGTGTCCCTCCACTGGCGCGGGGTTTTCGCTGTTTTAGATGCTTGTTTGATGCGATAACATGTTTTTTGTTCGTTAAGTTGACGCTTTTCCTGAAGCCTTCATTACCGTGTTTACTGGACACTTAACGATAAGCAATGTCTTAATGATTGCATGAACGTGTTCAGTGGATCTTTGCAGACTTCTGAGGCGACTTTGTAAAATTCACGTTAGCAACCAGTGCATCGTTTTTCTTTTCCTCGATGCATTTGTTGTCCTGCAGTTTATGGTGTGTTTTCAGGCAGTGGAGTAAAATAGTTGTGTTGGACTGTTGCACATGCTGTAAATCCAAAGTGTTCCCAAACAACGGTTGATGATCCGCTTTTAAAAGACAACTTTACACATTGTTTCATAAATGACTCATTTATTGATTGATTGATTTGTGATTGTGAAATGAAGCAAGTTCAGTGGAGTCAGGCTTTCTTTGCATTAGCTGGCTTGACAAAACCTAAACCCCCAGTCAGAGATAACGGGTATCTCAATGATTGTTTTTAACTTTCTTTGTTAATCCAGGATCTCTGCTTACTGTGACTCTTCTTCTCTCCTTCTAGGTGTCCTCTTTCCATAAGTGTAACTTAGTGAAAGTCTGCATGTGCTGCGTTTAGGGGAAGTCTGTAAATTGTAGCACCGGTTACTCACGCCACATATTAGAATTTAAAATTAAAGCTCCATTACAGTAAAGTCTGAAAAAAGTAAAGGATCCATATATTTCCTGACTCAACTGCATCTTAAATAAGTTAATAGAAAGGAGAGCGCATCAGTAGCAACGGACTCTATCTTACAGAGGCAAAAGGGATTATGGGAACTGATGTGTGAAATTACATAGAGTCAGATTTGATAATGATGTTAAAGGCGGTGTAAAACTCAACAATTTGACACTTTGTATTGAATTGTTTGTATTTAAGTGTAACTGATTTCTTCCCTTTGTTGTTGTTGTCAGGTTGGAGGCTCGAAGATGGGAGTCATACGCTATATGGGGGAGACAGACTTCGCTAAGGGCGAATGGTGTGGGGTCGAGCTGGATGAGCCTCTGGGGAAGAATGATGGTGCAGTAGCTGGTACAAGGTATATACAAACACTATGCATGCCTCAAGATCCCCAAATTCCTGCTCTCTTCTTACCCTAAAAGGAAATCAAGGGGAGGGATGTGGATCCGTCCGCTCAGCCGTTTGTGCTCTCATCTGTTTTTCAACGAAACAGTTTGACCTTCTCGCTCAGAGCTGCTCTGGACTGTTTTTTCTCCTCATATTTACTCCTTCTGACTCTTGCTTAGCCCGCATAGCACACATCATTCCCCTTTCAATCATGGGAAATGTTTTAAAACATTTGAAATGTGGTTCCAGGCATTTTGAAGTGCTGGTGGAATTTTAGAGCCAAGCAACAGGAATGTAAAACGAACATTTTTTAATGATACTAAGGATCCAGTAGCACACATTCTGCATCTATGCTAGATTTTTCTGGATAGGTTATTAGTTTGTTGAGTTATAAATATTATACAATAATAAAACCAAAACCACGTGTTCCATTAAACTTTAGTTAGAGGGGAAAATAACACCACAGCATGAAATAAAAACACAACAAAGGCGTGTTTGTCTTAAATCTGTCATAATTTTATAATTTTTGGACCCAAAGATCAGACTGTGACCAATATAAAGTCTATAAAGTTTATAAAGTTTTGTTTGCGAGTGAGTGTTGAGCAGTGACAGACTGTGAGGAAATGGGGCCGTCCTGAACACTGCTGGTGAATCTGGGTGGTGTCTGTAGAGAGGGAGAGCTTACAGGTGAGGTTTTTTTTACAGGTAAGGTCTGACTTGAGAATGCAGGAGAAAAGAGATTGGGACAGGGTACCTGTGGGCGGGCGCGTGAGTGGCAGGGTGGTCCCTGAATCCACTGGGAGCCTGGTTGTGAGCTCCTGACTCCTCAGTACTTGTCATGTAGTGGAATTAGCTTCTGATACCTGGCTATAAGTGTATTTATTTATGCTATAGATGCGGGCCTTAAAACACGGGAGGCCATGTTAACACGAGTCAGTTTTGGATTGAGCCTCAAGTGGCCGCTTCAGGAACTGCAGTGTTTGTCACTCATGCGTCTTCATTTTTCACCCTGGGAGGTTGTTACAATATGGCAGCCTCGCTTCTGTCAGTCTGCCCCAGGGCAGCTGTGGCTACAACTGTAGCTGCCTCCACCAGTGTGTGAATGTGAGAGTGAATGAATAATGGAATTGTAAAGCGCTTTGAGGGGTCCCGAAAAGCGCTATATAAATGCAATCCATTATTATTATTATTATTACGATGTACTGTATGATGCAGCTGGCCTCCCGACTCTTTATTTTATTATTTTATTTCTGTTTTTATTCACAAACCAATTAAATGATGTTGCAGGAGCTATAAGACAAATTTCCAATGTATCAAATATTAAAATATATTCAAATATTGTTACTATTTATCAAAAATTCCCTTCTCTACATTGAGAAATGTAAATGCATGTGCCTAATACACTTATTTATATTCCAAAACTGCAGATACATGACTGTAAAGCTGCTCTGTGACTTCTAAATAATATCCTCGTCCTCTTGCATCTCCCCCTTCTTCTCTTCCTGCAGATACTTTCAGTGTCTCCCTAAGTTTGGCTTGTTTGCTCCAGTCCACAAAGTGATCCGCATCGGCTTCCCCTCCACCAGCCCGGCGAAGGCTAAGAAGAGCAAGCGGGTGGCAATGGGAGTTTCCTCTCTGGCCCACAGCCCCAGCAGTTCCTCCATCAGTTCAGTCAGCTCGGTGGCCTCCTCTGTAGGTGGACGTCCGAGCCGTGCTGGACTGGTAAGACGACTGCAGCGTGCCTCAAATCCGCCCTTAGAGTGGGTGGATTTGAGGGCGGGAAATGCACTTATTTTCTTTCTCGCAGTTAGATAAGAAGGTCGACACCGCTCTCATGTCTCTAAGCTTCCTTTGAGGTCCCAGCCAGTCCTGATGTCTTGTCGTCTTTATAGTTTAAAGTGGACCTAATCGGCTGATTTTCAGCTTCATGTTTCTTTTGAGACACAAGTGGCTTTATCTTATTTACAGTTAAAGAAATTAATTTTATTTTTTATTTTAAACTGGCTGTTTTAGGTTCTCTGTTTTTAAGGCACACTCTAGAAAGCCCCTTCCTTCTCACTGCCCCCTTCTTGCCTGTCACCTGCTTCCGCCACCACCAGAAAATAAGATTCCCAGATAAAAAGACCAGGTTTATTTTTAAAGGTGAAAATTCAGATTTAAAAACTTGTAGAGCAGAAAAATTATCATATTTTGCATGTGTGTGGGGCTGTCGCTTCCTGAAATGACCATATAAGGAAATCCCTGCCAGCTGACATCAGCCAGTGCCAAGAGTAGAAAAAATGGTGAAAACCTTATGTTGAGGATTTATACTTATATACTCATGCTGTTTGAAACATGTTTAATTCACGTATGTTTAACAGTTTGGATATATTGTAACAGTATATATGGGTATAGTTATGTAAATCTCTAGATTGATTGATAGATAGATGAGAGAAAGTGTATCGCTAAAATGCCAGTCGGGGGCTGCTGTATTGACACTTACCCTAATCAATGCATGCTTCAGTGAATGATCCCATTTGTCGATCTTTAGCTATAATTCAGCTTGCACTGCTGACTCAAATAACTGTCCTCATTGAGGCAACAAAATGAAATAGCCTTAACTATTGCACAGTAGCTAATACAAACCACAAGTTTTCATTGCAGGTCCACTTTAAGCAAAACAAAACTTGTAGCAAGTGAGTTTAGAGGAGGTGGGCACATTTTTTGTTACCTTTGGACAGAGCCAGGCTAATTACGTGCTCCTGAGCTGAGCTAAGCTAACTGACTGCTATCTATGGAGTAATCTTTACCATACAGACATGAGAGAGGCAGAAATCTTCTCATCTAAGTGTTAGCAGGCAAGCAAATGAGAATATTCCCTAAAATGATCCCTTTAAAAGTCAGTAAGTAAACATGACCACAGGGTTCATATGTATATGCATATAAAACCCGTATACCTGTTAGGCTTGGCAAAGCATCTCACTTCTCAGCTGCAAATATTAAAAACATCCCTATATTGTGAATGTGTCATTGTCCAACCCCCCCAAATAATTCACAGGAATGATTATTAAGATTAGGAACATCTGTTTGTTAGTTGCTCATAATTCTGTACATTACAATGTCTGAAAGTCTTTAAATCTAATGAAATATCGTGGCTGCAGATTCAAACAGGAGGATGATGAAGTAGTTTATTGTACTGACACTCACTGATCTGCCAAGAGGTTTATGTTTTCGCTTCGCTGCTGTGCAGTGGGAGACTCTGAATGTCTGACTGTGCAGCTGAAAGTGAAGTCAGACATCTTGTTTCATGCACTGCGTCTTTAAGATTAATATCCTCAGCAACAGCTGGCAACTGACTGAAATGAATGGGACATCAGGGTATCTCGCATCGATTTTAGCATCGGGCCAGGTCCTGATGGACAACACTACCCTTTACTTTCCTTAATTGTTGGCAGCACTCAATGGAACCTTTGTGAATTATCAGTCTGATGGCACAGCACAAAATTGTCTTTCCTAAAGATGCTTCGTCCTGCACAGTTTTAATTTTCTTAAGTGGTTAGAAAGCAGGCGCCGTTTTTAATTTGGATGGAAAATTATGGGCACAAATTTGCACAAGGATTTCTGATTCACTGTGAACGTATGAAGCTTACTGTGAGTCTATGTGCTACATAATAGTGTTGCCATCATAAAAGCATGAATTTGTTACCTTACAGGTTGTCAAATACACAGGTATATGACATTAAATTGAGCCTGACTGACACCCTTTATATAAAATATCTACACATAAAAGTGCAGATGTAATGTTTTATGTGCAGAATGCTTCAATCTAGCTTGTTATTAAAGAAAGTTCCATAAATGCTGCTGAAATGAGACGAGGTAGCGAGGGCTGGTAGAAATCCTGTCAAAGAGCATCCTCTAGTGGCCAAAGAGAATACTGCAGCATTCACCGTGATTAAATGGTTGTTTTTGGTCTCCCTGTTGCAGATATTCCCAACCAGCCAGATATTTCCTCAGAGAAGAAGAACGTATATTTTTTAAAGCCTTATGTAGCTAACAATTTAGAAAATAAGTTTAAAGTTTGCTATTGTTTTTTTTAATATGACTTATTATGAAAAAGCAAAGACCTGTCATGTCACAGACAGCTGATTTCCTGTGATCACAAAGCAGACGATGAAAACGATGAAAGTCTGATGTCAGAAGCATCGAGATGTTGGATCTGAAAGGGACCTGTGCGGCTAATAGGATAAACGATGTTTCTGAATGCATCAAGTCCAATCTGCATTTCCTTTCTGTTCACACTTTCATCCTCTTCTTAAAGTCTTATCTCCTTTGTCCCCCTCCTCCCCGCCTTTAAAGCTGACGGAGACATCATCGCGCTACGCACGGAAGATCTCGGGCACCACCGCGCTGCAGGAAGCCCTGAAGGAGAAGCAGCAGCACATCGAGCAGCTGTTGGCCGAGAGGGACTTGGAGCGGGCGGAGATGGCCAAGGCCACGAGCCACATCTGCGAGGTGGAGAAAGAGCTGAGCGCCCTCAAGGCTCAGCACATGCAGGTACGAAGAAGTGGGGAAAACACAGCTTGACACTTACTTGGTCCGGCACAACGTCATGTCTTAGAAAAGAGAGGCCCGAATACAGGACACTGGTAAATGTAATAGTAACGGTAAACAGTACTTTAAGAACTTAAGGAAACATATGAAAAAAATCATAGAACAAGAAGTAGAAACACAAGGATAAATCCTTGTCTTATTTCACTTGTGCATCCTCAGTTTCTCTCCTCACCTCTTCTCCTCCTGCCTAACAAAGTAGACAAAGTGAGGAAGAGATGAGGAGAGAGGAGACATGACAAAAACCCTCGCCTTGGATCTTCATTTTAAGAGATTTAAATCAAATTTCAGGTGTGGTTCATGTTCCACGTGTGATCGCAGATGTTACCTGAACCGGTTTAGTGGTCATTATATTTAGGGCTAGCTTTAATTAAATTCACAGCCTAGCGCAGCGTGACAAGATACACAAACTCCTGCAGTTTGTAATTTTAAATAACTGAAAACTAACAATCACATAAATGCTTTTAATCAGTTGATAAACACTTATTTGCAGAGACAAATATTTCTTCCTCTATTCTCACAGCTTTCGTATCCAGATGCATTCTAGGATGCATTTAGGTCTTCATCACGGCAGACTGAGGTTTAGGGCTGACTGAGGGGTACAAGGAGCTGAACAGAAGATAAAGACAGGAAGTAAAAGTATGAGGCATGGATTTAGAAAATTAGGCAGAAATGTGAAAAAACTGCACAACACAAAGAAAACTAAAGAGACTATAACCATTTTAATCCAAGGAATATAGTTATATAGCTATTTTACAACTGGAGATAGAACAAAAACCTACAATAGTCTGTGTCAGAAGGGGCAGGTGGGGTGGTTATACTTGAATTTTACTTAAAATGTATTTATGTTAGTGATGCTGTTTGGTTGATTTCATGGGAAACAAAAGCACAGTTTGGGTTTAAAAAAAAAAGAAATCACCATTTCACACACTTTTAAAGGCAGTCGCCCATTTACAGCCAGCTTCTCTGACCACAATTAAGCACATAGTAATGGTCACAAAAACCGACCCCGCATCATCTCGCTTCGCGCTGCCCACACTGTGAAAAACGACGCCAAAGGGGCTTTTACAATGTGACGCCTGCGTGTCCTGACTGAGCATCTGTATGTGACGACTTGAGAGGGAGAACGGGTGGAAAAGGAAAAACCTTTGTCGTTGTGAAAAAATTAAATTTGTGTCTCCTGTTTGCAGTATGTGACAGAGAACGAGAACGGTCTCCAGCAAGTCAAAGCCATGCTGGCCAGCACGCAGAAGGATAAGCTGGAACTGGCCAATCAGCTCGAAGAAGAAAAAAGGTAATCGCTCACACGTCATTCAATTTAGTTTTATTTATATAGCACCATATCACAACAACAGGCGCTTTATATTGTAAGGTCGACGCTACAATAATACATACAGAGAAAAACCCAACAATCATATGACCCCCTATGAGCAAGCACTTTGGCGACAGTGGGAAGGAAAAACTCCCTTTTAACAGGAAGAAACCTCCGGCAGAACCAGGCTCAGGGAGGGGCGGGGCCATCTGCCGCGACATCATGGGCTCACTTTCACACAACAGTGTTGCCACATAATTTAAATCTTAATTATTGGTAAGTGTTATAGAGTGATCTCACATGATGCTCTTTTAGCTAATAATCTGGGATTTGCTTTCATTTTTATAAATATTACGCGATGATTGAGTTGCTTAGCTTAGCATTAAGTCTAGAAGCAGGAGTAGATATCCTGGCCACAAAACCCTCTCCCTCCAAACAGCACCTTAAAGAAAGCCTTAAGTGGAAGTGGATTACGAAATTCCAACACTAAGAGTTTTGTGTCCAATATGGAGAAAGCTCCACACGCCTAGTAATATGTTTCTTTCGCATCTAGTTTTAGTTTTCAAATCCACTTTTTGGTGATCAAAATATCTATTCTTGATTCCTTTGGATAGAGGCGACACTGTCCCAAAGCTTCCTGATGTGTTTTTATCGTCCTCCTGAATTAGTCGCCCTCATCAGCCCCAAGTGGGACTCCTCGTTGCCACGGAGACACAAAGTTTAGGGTTTTGATCCATATGTGAAAGCTCAGGAAATGAGAAACAGTTTCTGCTCCTAAAGTCAGATATTATGCATACATGCATGTGACGTGTACGGAGGACAAAAAGCAGGTAAATGCAGGCTAATCTTAGCTTCCTTTTAAATATAAATAAAAACAAATTGCTTAGAATGTTTGAACTTTTCCCAGGAGACAAATCTGACAGTTTCATTGTCCGTCTCAACCAATATGACAAAAATTGTGACTTCTGCAAACTGCTGTGATTGTCTGCAGTGCCGGTCGCTCCCTGGACACCATGTGAGACTTGAATACTGCTCAGCTAATCGCCCCATCTTTATTTCCCATAACGCTTTTACAGGAAAGTGGAGGACCTGCAGTTCAGAGTAGAAGAGGAATGCATCACCAAAGGAGACCTGGAGGTATTTATCAGAATTAATAGCTGAATGAAAAAAGCGTATGTGCCTCACAATGTGAATCACCGTAATATTACAGGTCCGTGTTAGTCACAGGAGACTCTGTTTTCATGCTTTGCAACCCTGAAAGCTCTGTCAGCGTAACGCACATCCTGGACATCGGGACAGAAAGGAAGAGGAAAGGGAAGAAAAAAGCGTCTGGGTGCACAAAAGAAACCTTGATGTGATAATGTGCAGAGTTCCTGAATTCCACATACGCGGCTATATAAATACAGAGAGGTCAGACTGGGTTTCCAGTTTAACAGGGTGTGCGGGTCGGGATGTCCTCAGCTGATGTCTCAGGAGTGGTGATAGCACAGAAAGACAATATTTTAAAACTGATATAAAACACGAGACACACAAGCTTTGTGTAAAACAGGAGTTATTTTTTAGTCAAATACTTTGATACTTGATTAGCGTGTGTGTAACAACTCCACACGAATCCAAAGCTCAGACTTCAGACGGCTTTTTTCCCTCCACATGTATCTGCATAGTGTCATAGACAGCAGATATTCTTAATATCCGCTGTTTTGAGCACAGCTGCTGTTCAAACCTTTTGTTTGTGAGGCACAGCCAATCAGAGGACAGCTGGCTTAAAGTAAGGAGAAGCTAAAACAGCTTGATTCAGGCAGAAAACAAACGTAGAGGCTGAACCAAGGTGCAGAATAGGATAAATCAGGGAAAGGTATGTGCAAAATGATTTAATAGAGTTCAAGAATAAAAATATGTAGTTGGATGATGATAATAATAATAATAATAACAACAATAACAGGCTCAAAAAGGTGAACATATTTGTTCACTTCAGGACTCAAACAATTTTATCTCTTAAAAAAAATGCAGATCCCATTTCAAAGATTATGCGGGTCTTTGTTGTCACATTTAGAAAATAACATAATGTTTCCACAGTGAGTGGAAGCCATGTTTATTTGCCAGTCACCATTAATAGACTTAGACATGCTCAAAGTGCAATTAAGACGTTATCTCCTGTAACAGGGAAAAGGAAACTGTGAATACCATTGTACCGATTGGTTAAAGGATGAGGAACCCACAGGGATAAGTTGTATTTTTCCCCCACTCTTTGGATAAAGAACTTGTTCTTTAATATATTTGCCTTTCATTCTTTCAAAAGATTTGCTGACAACAATAGGATGAAATTTCAGCCTTGACTAAGAAATCAGATGTTTAACAGTCATAAATGTGACTCTTAATGCCGATCATGTTTATTTACAGTGTTAGACATAAAACAGTGTATATGAATTCAATCAAACCGTGTGTTTTAATGCTTTTTCATGGTTTGCACAGTCTGCGCTGCTTAATGCACGTCATGCATTAAGCAGCTCAGACTGACGTGTCTGTGATCCATCTGCAGGTGCAACTCTTGTGCTCTCTGGTCATGTACCTGTGACCACAAAGTTGTCCTTAACTGCAAATTGCACTTTCTGTGAAAGTGAAACGTAACCTCAGATCTCCTCCTCAGCTTGTGCACCCTGCTGCCGTCTGCAGAGCTGCCCTTTCATCATCAGCTGTCAGCCGTTTTGATCACCTTCTTTGATCTGTATGGGTCTCTTTTTCCTTTCAGCCTCCCTTTTCTTTCTTCTTTGTATCTCTCTTTGTCTTTTCCCGTAGACTCAGAAGAAATTGGAACATGCCCATATTCGTCAGCTTGAGCAGAGCCTGCTCCTCGAAAAGTCGAGAGCAGAGACGCTCCACAAAGAATTAGAGAAGCGGAGGGTAAAAAACAAAAATACACAAGCAAACCTTTGCCTGTGGCCACTGTCCCGTGCGCTTCTGCACCCGTTTGCTTCTCTGTTGATGATAACTCACATATCCCACCTGTGGCTGTGTCCAAATGTAGTTTAGATATATGCAAAACATACTTACAATCAGTATGTGTCAGCATACTGGCCCCGTGTGACTACACTACAAGTATTGTGGGCAGGAGGATAGGCCCCGAGCATGCAGACGCACGCTAACAGGTACAGGTGTGAACTGCACAACAGTCACAGAATAGAATATGAGGATAACCTCACCAGAATAATTTGAAATGACTCATAACTCTGTGGTTGAGACTTGTAATGAGTGTAGCGAGCTGAGTGAAGTGTTGTAGTTTAACGGATTAGGTTGATGTTTAGTCCAAATCCCATAAAAAAAAAGACCAAAACCGACAAACAGGCCCAAACTTTTGGTTCCACTGATGGCTTGACTCATTTAAAAAAAAAGTTAACATACTTATAGTTTGATTTTACAAAGATAGTTAAGTACTGTTATAGGGCTGTGCATAGGGTTGCCAACCGTCCCTTAAAAAACGGAATCGTCCCGTATTTAGAAACAAAAGTACACGTCCCGTATTGAGCTGAAAAGGGACGCACTTTGTCCCGTAATACAGTGAGAATCAAAAGTAGTCTATAAGTTTTAATGTAATTAACACTTTGTTTGAAAACATAATTCCCAGCCCCGCTCCTGCTTTGTGACCAATGAGCTGACAGCACACTTATGACAATTCGAGTATGACAATTCAGATTACCGCTCATCTCATTGGTTGAGGAAAGGTCGCTTGCAGAGAAAATACCGGAAGACAACAGATGACCACAACAAAAAGCATGGCCAACAGGGAAACAAACGCCGACACTGCGGTCTCAGACGACAGTACACCTGAAGCTGGGCAAACACTGTGCGATTTTCAAACTGCACGATTGGCTCGCATGGGTTATAAGTTCGTAGGTCACGATGCAGGGTCTCACACTATACCGCCCGATGCTCTGATGCGACTTGAGTGCTCACACTGTGCCTCCATAAAATGAAGGTTATAACAGAAAATCTGTCGCTCGCTCTCCCTCTCTGTCTTTCACTCACACAGACACACACCACCATCAACTTTGCTAAATTGCTAATGAAAAACACTGATCAGGCAGCTGTGATTGAGCAGCAATGTAAATCCGACTATTTTCACGGTTGTTGTGGTCGTGATAATTTGGTGATGCCACTTCGAAAAGGCTCGGATGAGCTTTCCAAAGTTCTACAAGTTGTGCCTCCATCGCTTGTGTCCAGATCACACGCCGCACAGCCGTGCTGCTCCGTCTTTTTCACAGACGTTTACGTGTTTGCGTGTGAGCAGTGTGAGCGGCTGCGGTGACACCCTCACGAGCGATTGATGATCGGGAGCTGGTCGTGAGGTGTTAATCGCTTCTCGTTACCCCACGTATACTACACGATGCACGATGAAGGCCAAAATCGGGCCGATCACCAAATTGGTCGCACGACTCAAAAATCGGCTCAAAATGGGCCAAAAATCGCACAGTGTAAGCCCAGCATTAGACCAGCAATGTTTGTTCCTCTCAGAGAAAGAAAAAAAGGCTACAAAAGTACAGGAAAGAATGGGAAAAGGAAAACACCTGGCTGGAAAAGTGCACGATAACACCAATAAAGCGCACTGCACTGTGTGCCGGCGCACTTTTTCCATAGGCATGCTTCTAATGGTGGACACATGAAGAACATGAGGGGCGTGAAAGCTCAGGGAACCCTTAACCAATTTTTGTCCACCAGGCCACGGCAGAAGCAGATATGGTATGTAAACACTGGTTTGTTTGTTTTTAAACCCTCTGGTTAAGGTTAAAATGGGCATGTGCAGTGAATATCAGCGCTATGTGGCCAGAAGTGTGATAATATAATTTATTTTGTGTAATAAACAACTGCAAGGATAGATGATTACAACAAATAGATGAGTAATACATAAAAGTAATACACAGATGAATAATGATGATGAGTTATGATGCATAATCATGGGAACAAGTGGGTTTACAAACGGGAGCAAAAGCTGAAAAAATGCCTCTACTGAAGCCAATTGCACTAAATGCACTAAATGTGCACTGTTACAAGAATATTTTTCTTTCTATTGTTTTCTATTAATTTATATAATTTTAGGTTAAGCAGGACAGAGTTCTTTTAAAGAAAGATTTACTTTTATTCTCAAAAGTTAAGTATGACAGGCTTCTGTTTAAGAAAGAGACCTGTTTTATTGTGTTAATGTTGTCATTTTGAGCTAAAAAATAAATGGCTAAATGATTTTAGTTTCCCATGTGTTGATATCACAAAGAATATGCATCTACTTAAATCAAATTCAAGTCAAATGGTTAAAAAAATAATTTCACACACAAAAAAAGAGCTAAAAAATTCACCACACTGGGAAGGGTGAAGACAACTGGGTCGCCCGGCCCTGGCCACCAGGTGTCCCTTATTTATTTCTCAGGGAGTTGGCAACCCTAGCTGTGCAATATGACCAAAATCTCATATCCCGATATAAAACATCTATCGTCCCGATAACGATATAAATCACAAAAAATTTAATATTTTCTGTAAATTCTGTGAATCTCGGGTAGGTTAAGTGTTTCCAGCTGGGCGTCGTGTACCTGGAGTCGAGTGTTTTAACCAATGCATGAAACTACACATTTTTAGACATAAGTTGTAACAGTCTCCGTTTTCTTTGTGAGTATTTATTACACGGCGTGCTGCGGGGAAAAGCCTGTTCTAACGTTTGAGTCTAAGGTTTATTTTTTAGCACCTGACGGCTCTTTTTTTTCTTTTTTTGCTTCTCATCCGTCAATACTCTGCATACTTTTTCACGTGATTCCGTTTATTTTGAAAATTCTCAACAGGATCTTGAGCTTTATTGTGAAAGGTTTATGTGGAAAATAAACAAGCAGACATGCGACGGTGTTACCGTCGTTGTTGCTAACGACAACCCATAAAAACAAGCGCTTGTCTGTCTATAGTGTGGTTATATTAAATATAAGAGAAAGAGAGAACTTTGAGAAATTAATATAGCCACTACAGTGACCATAAAACGATGAAAAAATATTGCCGTAAAGTTTATTTTGCGACACCACGAAACAAACGATAGCGTAAAAATGAAACGACAGACGTTTTTATATTGTCATCCGATATATATCGTTATATCGAACAGCCCTATACTGTTATAATCTGGAAAAGAACTAGCTTTAGGGGTTAACATAAAAATTTATTTATAAAAAATATATATAAATAACAATGCAAAGCAGGGCCTCTTTGCAGTTACATGGTCCAAACCTTTCCCATTGCAGCCCACTTGTTGTCATGTGGGCATGAAGCCTTCTTTAATGGCTTTAAGCACTTTAATTTTCAGTGGGATCTATTTAATAAGCGGTCAAATCCAGTAAAAACCTCTTTAAAAAGTCTGGTAACTCTGACTTTTCTCCCTGTACTTATACTGTGCATACACAGTTTTGCTTAATTGGTGGCTCAGCTTGCTAGCCTGACAAGTGAAACTGCACGTAATGATCGAGGGGGTCATTGCACGATCATATGGTGATAAATTGCAATAATAAATCACAATGGATTCCCTCCTTTTGCAACTGTAATGAGGTCTGTGTCGTACAAAGCTCTCATATTTTATTGAGTATGACTTCAAACTAGCACCTGAGACCTTGACCTCTGACCTCAGGAAACACTTTTGTGATGAGTTTAAGTGAGAAGTAGAGCCATTTTCCCCATAGACATCTATACATCTGGGCTTCTTTTAACAACCAGAGCAAGCGGGGGGAATGGCTTCACTTTTCAGACGTTTTCTGTAGTCTCTAGTTTGCATTCTCTTAATGTGAAGAGTACATGCATGCAAATACATATTTTTTAAGCCTTTTAATGTGAATCAAACTGAAAAAAAGCACAGTTTGTGTCAGTCATGGCTGTTACATCAGCTCCCACCTAACTCAAGGATAAATAAGGTCTTAGTAGATCTGGTTTTGGTCTTTTCATGGATTTGTTTATAATCAATAATGTATCTATGGAATATTACCAGCTTTATTATTTAGAAATAGATGGCAAAGTAGTGGAAATATGAAGCTTGTTATTTACTTATGATAGTGGGTGTTGGTCACAGCTTTTCACATTACACATGATCAAAATCATTAACCAGACTGGCTTCATCTGGGCCTTCCTCTGCTTCATTCCATCGCTTGTAATCAGAAAGCCGAGGCTCGCAGCTGCTTCAGCTTTTCTTTTGTCCAATGTTGCAATTAGCTGCCATTAATTTTTATTTAAATGGTGTTTTTTCCCCCCCTTTAAATCCAAAGGCTGGCTTTCAGATCTGTCGCCTGCTGCACTTTGAGACGTATCACTTGAAACGGCACCCTTCCACTTAAGCTTTGGAGGATGAATCTCCCCAGGCGCCACACCAATTTTTGAGCAGTTATGTAATTAGTAACACACGAGAAGTCGCTAAATTATTTACGGGATCCATTACGGACGCTTCGATAAATTTTTCAAGACAAATCATAGGCGGTGCCGCCCATTTTAGTCGGCGCCGCTGAGGACGTCCTTTACACCACTTTGACATGCAGCGCCGCGCTCCACGTAGACAGGCTCTTTAATAATAGACCGCGGTATCACAAATCAAACCGCGCAAGCTTTCAATTTTCAGCCATCAAAAGATAACAAAACACTTTGAAATGCTTGGATTCGTATATGCAGTAAGGTCTGCTTCTGCCAACAGGGAAGATGCACTCATGAAGCGGTATCCTTGAGGTTGGGTAAGAGAACCAAGGTGAAAAAAAAATGAAAAAAAAGATTTGATCTTGTTTTGGCTTTGATCCTCTCTTGAGCTATCTCAGTTCCTGACTTCAAATCGACTTCAGATGCTGTTGAGGACATTAACCTTGCATAGACTCTTTTACTCCTCTGTGTGCGTGCGTGTGTGCGTGCGTGTGTGCGTGCGTGCGTGCGACGTCATCTGAATGCTAGTCAGGCAGCGTCTCTGGTGTGAATCAGCTAGTAACTCTGGTCTGGTCAGCTGGGATCTGGGTTGAAATTAACATCTGTGCACTGTGCAGCAGGTCCATCTTAATCTCAGTTTTTTTTTTTTGGCTGTTTTTCCTTTTTCATTCTGATTGGAAACAAATGTGTGGAGGATGTTTGGCAGCTGTGCATATGTCACTGTTGAGGTTTGCTGTATTATATTTGCTTGGCTGCTTCTAGAAGATCAGAGAATGGCTGCGCTCTCCTTTCATTTTCCACCTTTGGTTTTTGCACACTGAGCTCCACAAATGTTTGGACAGCGACACGTTGATCCTTTTGGCTCCTCGCTTTAATTATTTTGGATGGAAATGATACAATGGCTTTAGCATTTAAATGCAGGCTTTCGACGTTATTATGAGGGCAGCGTAATAATTCTGATGGTTTATTTGGACTTTGATCCAGAGTGAAATGCAAACCCTGACCGGTGCCAGTGTTTTGATGGTGTTCCTCTAAAATTACGAGTGACTGCAGTTGTGAACAGCCAGGGAAAAGGGAAAAAAGGGATGGCGAAATCCATCCGCCATCTGTAGAAGACTTAAAACTCTCGTAGTCAATATTTTAATATAAACAACAGATTCAATGACCCTGCAAGTGGTTGCATAACCCACACAGAATTATTACTCAGCTGTCTGTCTCCTATGCTCGGAATTTCAGCGTCTTCTTGGTCATTATTTTTGGTTTTTCGGCCTCAAGCAGAGCAAGGCAGCTATTATTAGAGAAGTAAGTTCTGATAAGTAGACGGGTGTGTCGGCTACTGATGGCAAACTGTGTTCAGCACTTTTAAAAAGCCCAGTCTTTCCTGACGGAGTTGGTCGGAGACAAAAAAATGATTAAAAACCGAGCGACTATTGGCAGATTCATTAATAAGCAACGCTCGCTAATGCCCCAGCCTAATTTATTAAAGATATTTCACCTATATTAATTACACTAAATAAATATATTAACAAAGTTCCCAACAGTATTTTCATACATTAAGATTTTATGTCCACATGTTCCTGCTTTGATATTCATCATCATTAAAGTTACCAGACATCTTAATATTAATGGGAATCTTGAGGAGCTTGTGGGTGTTGCATCACTCATATTTATGTTGTAAGAGTGAAAATCTCAACTGCCCCCCAGCAGGATAGGGAGTTAACTTCTGTTCTGTCTTTGTATAATGGGTTTTTCCTCTGCTGTATGTTGGCTTCGTGTTATTTCTGACAAAATGTCAGTTTAGCCCTGAGCAACGGTGGTGCTCCAGGCAGCTCTGTGAAGCGATCTGCACCCAAATAAGAACCTGAAGCTTCGTCAGAGTTCTTTAAGAAGTTAAATGAAAGGAATAGCCCTCAGTTGGCTGATTTGTAAGTCTTTCACCAACTCCTGAAAATGTTTGCCACAAAAAAAAATGGTTGAACCAATAGATACTTTTCAGTGAGGCAAGTGGAAGTATAAAAAAAAGAAAAAGAAAGAAGAACAAACCCTCTAAAAATCAAGGATGTCTTCCTTAAATATTAAGTGATGCAACTAAAATCTTAAGGTTTTAAAAAGTAAACAAGTAAAAGGTCACTGGTTCCATTCCAGACACAAAAATCGCCGTTTGGTCAGGAGGGGCGCTACCTGCAAGAAACAGGTAAAAGAAAAAGCAAAATACAAGGCCAACCCACTGGCTGTCACCGCGTAAACTCTGCCAAACTAAACAGCAGCTGCTACCTGCTGTGGTGACTCCATGTGACAAGGGAGCAGCTGAAAGTAGTTTTTATTTTTGGATTAGACACTAAATGTTCTCCTGTGTTCACCAGTTAGTTGCATAAGTGTACCAGGTGGTGCCGGGTAGCTTGGTACAGAATTCTTAGGAAGTAAAGGGTGATAATAAACTTCTGGGCTTAAGCTGGAAAAAAAAAAAAAAACTAAATAAATAAAAATCGAAGCTCATACCAGATTTAAATTTGGCCCATCACCCCTTCAAGGTTTGCATTTCTGGGTCGCTTTAGGCACAGCTGGAGTTTTTAGTGTCACCTTCTCATCACCTGGATTTACACATGTACAGTTTAACCATGGACCTCAACCTCTTACACAGATCAGCCTGGTCCAACCAGCAGCAGTTTTCAGCTGAACACTCTGCAGTATCCAAGCCTGAAAGCATCACATCAGGTTGAGAACGTGACCGGGACGTGTTTGTTCTTTTGATTTTGTTGAGGCGTTTTACTAACTTAAACTTTCCGACGTGTCTGAGGGAGAACATTCAGCATAAACGACCTGAAGGGAGGCGCACCTCATGCATTGTCTTCTTGCACGCAGCCCACACCAATGCAAAATTCGTGCATCATCCGCCCTAATCTCTAAATCTGCTTCGCCTCTTCCACAAAATAAAATTCAAATTTAATCTGATTTGACACGTTTGGGGCAATCTGGCACATACAGCATGTGCACACTGGACGTGGTCCAGCGCTATCCAAAGAGTTGAGACCGAAAGCGAAATAGGCCACATTGAAATCAGATATGGTTTTTCATTTAATGGCAAATTAGTTAGGACATCATCCTCCCTGGCTGCACGTTTTAGCAGCAGTAAATCCCAACAAATTACACCCTGTATGCACACATCCAAACTTTGTTTGCAGTTATGTGTTGTAACTTTTCCAAAAATGAGAAAAAATACTCTGAGAGTCATTGTAGCATCTTCACTGGGAGCCAAACTGTTGAACAATCTGTTGCTGTCCACATACTTTGTCACTTGTTTGTACTGTAAATCCTCTGCAATGCACATCTCCAGGACCTGCATAGATTTCTCTGTTTTCCTTTTCTTATGGGCTGATTTCCGCTCTTCGTCACGTCACCTTTGTTTCTTTGGAATGACAGTCTGTTGCAGGGTCTTCTATACAATTACTCTATAGAAACAACATGTTTCTCCTTAGAAAAAAAAAAACTTTCAAAAGCAGTGCTGGGTTCTTGCTTTCTTTCTCATCAGCAAACTACAGTTGAAGAGAAGAGCCGCATCATGCAGTTGGAGGAGGAGCTCAGCCTCAGGAGAGCCGAGATCACGAATCTCCAGGTCCAGCTCAAAGGGGCTGATGCAAGCTGGCAGAAAGCTGACCGTGCTGATGCGGCCCAGGGGTCCGACGCCCAGCCAGAGACCCTCCTGCTGCGCGAGCAGCTGCTGTCAGCGGGCCGGGAGCACTACAAGGAGAGCAGCGAGCTCAGAGAGAAGTACGAGACTGCCTCAGCAGCAAGCCAGCAGGAGATCGACTCATTGAAGGCTGTCGTGGAGAAACAGAACGTGGAGATCAATGAGATGAAACAGAAAGTTCAACAGGCTGCCAAGGAAAACGTGGAAATGATGGACACCTGGAAGGTACGCTGCTCTGTTTTTGTATAACTGTCTTCAAGTCAGCCAGAGTAGTGTGGTCATGTCAGTGCAGTTATGTGTTTGTAGGAATCCTTCATTTAGATGCAGGATTCAGTTTTGCTTACAAAATTTCAAAGTATTTACAAAAAGAAAAAAGGTAAATCAGGGTGGCTATAACAAGAATAAGAATGTTACATCTAATCAAAATTTCTTCCTACTAATAATTTGAGAAGTCTCTCTGTTCATCCCTTCTTCACTCATCTCATCATCCGTATGATCCACCCAATTCAAACATGGCAGCCCAACCTAAACCTAACTCTAACTTCAACCCTAAAACCAAGTCTTGAAATGCAAACAGGCATTTAAAGCAGTGTGAAAACACACTTGCATTTGTGGTCGTAGGTAAAGTATGACCACAAACTGAAACATGGACTATATTGCCAAAAGTATTCGCTCGTCTGCCTTCAAGAACATATGATATCCCATTCTTAATCCAGCCCACCCTTTACAGTTATAAAAGCTTCTGGGAAGGTTTTCCACAAGGTTTCGTGTGTTTATGGGAAGATCTGACCATTCTTCCAGAAGCAAATTCGTGAGCTCAGACACTGATGTTGAATAAGAAGACCTGGCTCACAGTCTTTGCTCTAGTTCGTCCCAAAGGTTTTCTATCAGGTTGAGGTCGGGACTCTGTGCAGGCCAGTCAAGTTCTTCCACGCTAAACTTGCTCATCCATGTCTTTAAGGACCCTGTTTGCGCAAAAGTGCACCGTCACGTTGGAACAGGAAGGGGCCATCCCCAAACTGTTCCCACAAAGTTGGGAGCATGAAATCATCCAAAATGTCCTGGTATCCTGAAGCATTGAGAGTTCTTTTTACTGGACCTAAGGGGCCGAGTCCAACTGCTGAAATTCAACCCCACACCATAATCCCTCCACCACCAAACTGGCAACCACCAAACCTACACTCATCCATCGGATTGCTAGGCAGAAGCGTGATTTATCACTCCAGAGAGCGCATCTCTGCTGCTCTAGAGTCCAGTGGTAGCGTGCTTTACACAACTGCATCGGCCAAGGAAACCCATTTGATGACGCTCCCTACACACTGTTGAGCTAATCTGAAGGCCACATGAAGTTTGGAGGTCTGTAGTGATTGACTCTGCAGAAAACTGATAACCTCTGCGTGCTCTTCAGCTCAGAATCTACTGACCCACTCTGTGATTTTATTTAGCCTACCGCTTTGTGGCTGAGTTTTTGTCGTTCCTAATCACTTCCACTTCATTATAATACCACTAACAGTTGACTGTGGAATATTTAGTAGGGATGAAATTTCACGACTGGACTTGCGCAGGTGCCATCCTGTCACAGTGGCACGCTCACTGAGCTCCTGAGAGCGACCCAGTCTTTCACGAATGTTTGTGAACGCTTATGTGTTTGATTTTATACACTTGTAGCCATGGGAGTGATTAGAACACCTGAATTCAATGACATGGATGGATGAGTGAATGCATTTGGCAATTTAGTGACTCATAAATCCACAGGTTTGCCTTCAAGTTCAGCTCTCTTCACCACAACAGACCAGTGAGCATCTGCAGCACTGCACCAAGCCGTCTGCACAACCAGACACAATCACACACAATGAGATTAGATATAACTATTCAAATTTTTTAAAAGCATGCATGTTAAATCGTTGGGCTGCATTATCCCCTGAATGGGTATTAGATGATTTGAATTGATTCGTTTCACAAATGCAGCAAGTATGACCAAAAACTGCGATCTTTCTCACTTTCTCTTGCAGGCTAAATTTGACACTTTAGTCAGTGACCACCAGCGATCCTTGGAGGAACTAAAGGCAACACTGAGCAGTAATCATACCGCTACAGAAGGTCAAGAGCAGGACACCCAAGAGCTGAGAGCCACCCTGGAAAGCCTGAAGATGGAGCACCAGCTAGAGGTGGAGAACCTCAAGGCCAAACATAAAATTGAAGCTGCCATCCTGACAAAGGAACGAGAGGACCTCTGCGCTCGTCTGCAGGAGGCCAAAGACCAGCTGGCTGAAGGCAACCAGTCATGGAGGGCTGAATTGGAAGCCAAAAGTGGAAAGCACGCGCTGGAGGCAGCTACAGATAAGCTACAGAAGGCGGAGCAGAGGCTGGCAGATATGGAGACGCTTCAGATGGAGCAGAACAAAAGAGCGGAGGAGCTGAGGGAGAGGCTGGAGCTGTCAGAGAAGCAGATGACGGACTACCAGGCTCTGCAGAAAGCTCAGGAGGCGAGCCAAGAAGAGATCCAGAAACTCGAGGAGAAGCTGAGGGTGACGGCCAACCAGCTCCAGGCCATCCAGGCCGAGCGCTTCACATCTAATGATGCTAATGTGAGTGGCTGAGGAGAAAGAGGCACCTGCAGTGTTTAGATACAAACTCAGCACCTGACACTTTCTCCTCTTTCAGGTGATAGAAGACAATGAAATTTCAGATGAGAAGATGAAGCTAAAACAGAACATAGAAGGTATGTTTGTGTTTATCTTAATCCCGACTACAGAAAAAAAGCACACCAATCGCACACACTTCAGCTGATCTGCTTTCTTAGTTTAATCACGTTTGTGCTTTTTGCTCCTTGTTCTTACTTCCCAGTGATTCCCAAAGTGTTACTTCCCATTGTTCTCGTCATATTACCCATGTATGCACTCGAGAGATGAGAAGAAATTTAAAAGCTTGGCAGAAAAAAAAAAAAAAAAAAAAAAAAAAAAAAAAGGGACGTAACAACTTTAAAGAAAGAGCTCAACATTTTAGGAATAATGCCGCCCTCCTTGCTCCTGAGAATGTGTTTTAAAAATAATATTGTATAGAGACCACTTCTGCCTATTTCCATCTGCTTTTCACCACTAATTCCCTTTTAATCTTGTAGTTTTTGTCAACATAAAAACACCTTTATGTTTTGTGACTAGTCCAACACATTTCTGGGAGTTAAGCATCAACTACTCGGCAGGCTCTGGTAGTTTTTGTCATTCAGATACACTTTTTCCTAGGGATGCACCGATACCAATACTGGTATCGGGTATCGGGGCCGATACTGTAAAATGTGTGCGTACTCATACTCGTAAAAGTTAACCGATACCATGAACCGATACCAACTTATTTCATTAATCAGAGGGTGGCTTGTCATTTCTGTTGTAGTTTTTTAGATTGGCCACTAGGGGGACATCCCGCGCTAAACAGGCACAGGGTTAGGCGAGTGAGACTGGCGGCTCCAGATAAAAAAGAGAAACTGGAGGCTGTTGTAGCTAGGCTAAACAAAATGTCAGCAGTGTGGACCGGAACAGCCAACTTTAACTCAGGTTTTGGAAAAGCGATGAAAAATGTCAAGAGAAAATCCACGGGCAGTTAAAATAACAGAGGCTCTGACTCATTTTATCGCTCTGGATGTCCAGCCAATGGCGGTCGTGGAAAACATAGGATTGAACCGTCTTCTCAGCATACTCGAGCCGCGATATGAAATTGGACACTCTGCAATAATTTAAAAGTTTATTTTATTCTCAAACCTAATTTGTATTTATTTTATTCCAAACAGAAGTGTTTATTTATTATTCTGAAAGCTCGAGACAGTGCCCAGTAGTTCAGTGATATTTTGTTAAATTACAATGTGGAGACTCTGCAATAATTTAACAGAAGTGCTTATTTTTCACTTGAAATTTTTTTTGTGGTCATTTTTATTACGATTTTATTTTTTTATCGGCAGAGAATAAAATAAAACCTGTCTTCCAATTCATTGCATTTGTGTGTGTGTGGTAGAAGTATCGTTTTTTGTACTCAGTATCGGCAAGTACTCAGATCCAAGTATCGGTATCGTATCGGTTTGAAAAAATTGGTATCGTTGCATCCCTACTTTTTCCCCATTATTTTGGGAACACATGAAAACACAAACACCAGACAGTCATTTCCACATACAAGCAAAGATGAGATGATGGATGTGGATTTTGTTGCTCTGCTGAAGCGAGCCAGGCTAGTTATTTCCACTGTTTGTGCTAAGCTAAGCTAAATGGCTAGTGGTTACAAAAGGGCCTTATAATTATAATTATAATAACAGTGGAATCAAGCTTAAGAAAGAAAAATAAATAAAAAAAATAGGAAGCAAATCAGTTCCCTAAACTGGTCAAAAATATGTCAAGTTAAAATATCCTATATATGAGGTTATAATGTATTTCGAGGTACTAAATACTGACCAGTACTCATTATGCGTATGTCTTTGTGAAATAAAATAGATTTCCTATAAATAAAGACCTCACAAGCCTCTGTCTTGTTACATAAATCTCACTTAAGCGTCTAATGGCTAAAAAGCTCGAGAAAATCGCAGCTCTTCTGGTACACAAGGGCGTCTGTCCACTAACTTCATAGGATTTCACTGTATCCTGCCAAGTGACAGATAAGGAAGTAACACAAAACTGTGGAAAACTTTGTGGCACTCCAGTCACAAATCACCGCACTGATTTGGATCATCGGCGCGTTCTGTGAGCGAGGCGTCTCATGGCTGTTATGTTGTTTTTCTGCAGAAACAATGGAGAAGCTGCTGAAAAGGGAAAAAGAAGTCTCTACTCTCACTTCCCAGGTTGAAGCCCTCAAATCACAAATCGGAGGTAAACAAGCGCGCAGCGCCCTTTTCCGAGCTCGCCGATGTCTTTGTTCTTTCAGCGCTTTTGTGACAAGATATCCTGAAATATTGAGTTTCTGCAGAGGCATTGTGTCTTTCACGTACAGGTGTTTCGTTTCAGGATAAAGAGAGGCGAAGCTTGATATTTGCCTGCAGCATTTCCTTCAAGTTTAGGTTTTAAACTGAGAACTTGTCAGCTCTCTCTCAATAAATAAATAAATATGCATGTTTGTGCGGCGACTGGAGGCTTTATTTTCCGACAGTCACGCCGAGTTCATCGCGCGGGGGAACGTGTTCTTCACCGTTACGCTCTTTGATCGTCACCCAAAAATCTTTTGATAAGTTTCATCACATCAAAAGCACCCAAACACACGCTTTATGTACTTCAGATAATCAAATTGACACACTTTGAAGAATGAATGTAAATAATTTAAAACGAGAAAAGAAAAATATAAAACTCGAAGGCTAGTTGTAGTCGTCTCTTTTTATTCTTTTTTTAAAACTCTGAGGTCATCGGTGATGACCCTGAACTGTAAGAATTTTCAAACAAAAACTGCACAAAGTTTAGATCTAATATTAAGACGACCTTCTTTACTTGTTTCCAGATTTAAAGAATGAAATAGAAATTGATTTTTGAAGATGTTAAGGGGAAATGAGCGTTAGACATCAGCAGCGAGAGATCTGAAATTTCTAAAGCACTATTATTGCGGCGTGTTTACCTTACAATACAAAGTGCCTTGATCCTCTTGATTTGGCTCTTTGTGAATAAAACTGAATTGAATTAAAGTAATAATAATGCCTGCGTCGGTACTTATTCGCTTGGCATCATCTGAGAAAAACGTGGGGTGTTTCAGAGATGAATAGAAATGGCAGACATCTCAAGTGCAGCATTATTTGAAATGAACTGCGTGGGCATATAAACATTTTAAGAACAACATTCGGCACTTTCTAAACTGAAACATCTTTGTCCATCACCGCTGTATTGAGACGATTATGTAGGTTTTGCAAGTTCAACATTCAACTATAAAACGCATTTTCATCTTGTTTTTAATCAAACAGCTGTGAGCAAAGCAGGGAGGGCAGCTCATTTGCTGCCAAGGCTACACCCAAGAAGTTGTGAGCCACCCCCACACAGAAACGCAAGATTTCAGCATTTCAGTAGAATTTCACAAAAAAGACTGGGAAACTACTTACCTGATGGAGAAAACTGGTTTATGGTGATTCACAGAGTTTTTTATGACACGAGCCTGGATATCAGGATTTCTGACTCCCTCCCAGTGTCATTAAACATCTCACAGAAATAAGCTGTTTGTCCCTCATTCACCTGATCACCATAATGGCAACTACTGAAAACCTACTATATATTGAAATAAAAAAAATACTGTTGAGCTGAACGAGTTGCACTGAACAAAAGTGGGAAAAAAGCTTCAGAGTTATGAAAGGAAGAGCTGATGAAATAGAGAGGTAAACGTGCCTCTTTTTTGAAGCTCGTTGCAGGCATAGAATTAAAAGTGAGCATATAGAAATTTGTCAGAATCCTTCCCAAATGTGATCGCCTGATCTGATTTAAAATGCATTTATAGCATTAATTGAGTGCTTTATGATCACAGTTCTGATTAGCACAGCTGTGTTAAAGTTCTTAATAACTAGTGTTGCAAACTCTCGATTTGTTTTTAGCGCTGGAGGGCAAAGTTCGCAGCGGGGAGAAGAGAGCCGAAGCCCTGGCCAAGGAGAAGACGCGCGTGGAGGCGGAGCTAGAGTCCATGACCAAGAAATCCCATGATGCCTCTGGGCAGCTGGTGAGCATCAGCCAGGAGCTGCTGAAGAAGGAGAGGTAATTTGACACGGAGACGGTATTGATTTGACATTCTGCCTCAGCACTTTCTCAATAACAGCAGCGAAGGATGACACCGTTGTATTAGACATGCAGACACCACCACTGATTTTATTGCATGACCTCGAAGCACTGCTCCTCCTTCCTTTTTGCTTTTCATCCAGTTGTTCTTGCAGTTACTCTGATACTAAGAGGTTTTGATTTATGATGTATATTCTCCATTTTCTGGAGAAGACAAAGAAGTTTCTAGAAACTACCAATAGCTATAACCTGTTTCATAATCCATATTGGAACTATGTTAAAATGCATCATGCCTTATAGTAAGTATATATACACACATTTTGCAAGCAAAGATTTTCATTTTTCACCTGAGAGTAACAAAAAATGTCTGAGATGAATCGCAGACCTTTTTCTACATTTCACACCATCATTCGACCCAGTGATAAAGCAGAAACACCGACGCAGCTCTAAAGTGATGGATGACCGCTCGTGCTTCCGTCAGAAGCTTAATGAAAATATCTGACTTGGTGCCAGCACATACGGCCACTCTGCACCTCCTTTAAAGCGGTGCCTGAAGTCACTGAGAGCAGCTGGCTGAAGTTTCATCTCCAACAAAGACCTGCCAGATGGCCACCTCTCTATACTGAAGAGTCTGGTAGAGTTACAAAACATCCAAGTCCTTTAGTGCACACTGTCCAAAAACACCCCACTCTGCTTAATATGGTCATTATTTAACCACCCAAGTGTAAAAGGCAGTCAGTGCATCGTTGCAGAGGCGCAGGGTCGCTCCTTTGTTCATTAAGCCATTCAGAAAATGTGTTTTTCTGCAGCGCTGTTGAAAAAGTTGTTTTCCATTATTCTGACATTATGCAGTCCCTACATTATTCATGATTATGATGTTAGTGAACCACCGCACTAATTAATTAGAGTTGGGTATACATTAGGGTCCTCAATGATAAAGCTGGTATTTCAGCATGTGACATACACTCGCCTGCCACTTCTTTAGGAACACCTTTCTAGCACCAGGTTGGATCTTTCGCCTTCAGACGTCCTTTAATTATTCGTGACACAGATTCAACAAGGTGCTGGAAACATTGCTCAGAGACTTTCGGTTCGTGATAGCGTCACAAAGCTGCTGCAGATTTGTTGGCTGCACATTCATGATACAATCCCACCACATCCCAGTGAAATCAGTGTCAAGTTTAAGAAAGCAGTTTGAGATGATTTGAGGTTTGGGGCATGGTGCCTGTTGCATTACAGGGGTAATCGGTACGGACATGATCAGCAACTGTAGGGACCCAAAGAGTGTCAGGAAAATATCATCCACTCTGTCATACCAACATCAGCAACCTGATGGTAGCATGCAGGATGGATATGTATCTGAATGTCGCAGCAGAAATCGAAACTCAGAACAGACCAAGCGGCGCTTTTCTAATTTTAGTGAGCCTGTGCAAAATTAGTAGGCTGGAGTGGGACCTAGTGGTCCTCTGCTGCTGTAACTCATCTGCTTCAAGGTTTAAAGCACGATGTGTTCAGAGATGCTCTTCTTGATTGTGACAAGTGGTTATTTGAGTTACTGTTGCCCACCTATCACCTTCAGGCGGTCAGGCCATTTTCCTTTGAGCTCTGATATCAGAGAATTTTCACTCGGAGAACTGCTGCTCACTTCACGGATTCTTTGTAAACCCTACAGTTGGTAGTCGAGGAAAAGTAGAGTAGTAGATCAGCAGCTTCTGAAGTACTCAGACCAGCCCACCTGGGTCAAAGACACCATGCCTAAATGCATCACACTGAAGTGGCCAGGGAGTTTATACTTCTACAGGACACATAACTAGTACGCTGACTCAAAAAAATTAATTAAAAAAACAAAACAAAAAACAAACAAACAAGAAAAATGTTTTAATCTGAGGAAACTGATAAGATTAATCCCTCAAATACCACACAGAATATCACAGAATAGGAGCCATGAATCATGCATGAGCTGCAGGTTGTGGTGACTGAGGTGTACTGTCAGTAATCATGGAGGACTTTCCTTTAATCATGAAAAATTCAAGCAACTTTTCATGAAATTGACTTTTTACTTAATGGGAAATATTCTAATTATTTTGGTCAATATTCAGATCATTGATAGACTTAATTAAATCAAAATTTTAATAAACTCTTTAAAAAGTGTTCCTTTATAAGTAGACGTCTTTGTATGTTGATTAAAATTTAACTTATTTAAAAAATAAACTGAACCAAGTCTGTCACAGCTTGGTAGAATTTGGGAAAAAGGGGGTTGCAGTGAAAGATAAAACGGGAGCGCCTCGGTGAAGCGAAATGTGGCGCGGTAATAGTTTTGTAATTGTTTTAATGAGCACTGGAGGCCAAAATTGTAATTGAAAATAAAATTAGATTAATTCCACAGCCCTGCTTCACTTTAAAACAGGCTTTGAACAGACTTTTGATATAATGATGCATCTCTCACCTCATAAACCTGCCACACACCTCTTAGCAACAGACTCACGTTACACCACAGCACATAATCTGTTAATGTATTGATTAGACCAGACGGAAAAGATGTTCTTACAGAGAAAACACCCGGAGCGCTTCTTAGAAAGATGAAAATAACAGTGTTATGATGAGATGAAATATTTCCACGAGTGCAGGAAACATGTTAAAGTTGCTAAAACCTTTGGCTAGCATGCAGTGCAAAGGTACAGAAAACTGTTCCCTGGTGTAAATGTGGTTTACTGATGCAAGTATGTCGGCAAACAGCCAGTGTACTTAAGATGATGTATACTTGGAGTAAGTAGCAGGAGCAGCGCCGCCTACGCTATTCCCACCGGCCTGTCTGCCTGACATATTCACATATTGTGAATGCTTTTGGATAATAATGATCTTTGAGCAAGGTCTGAGCAAACTGAGTGATTCATATAATCCTTGACAGCGAAACTGTGGTGCTTTTACCACCTCTGAGGAGTCCAGTTCTTACTGCATTTCTGCAGGTCAGGAAACCAGAAACAGACACAAAGCAACTTTTCCCCTCTCTGTGTGTGGTTTTTTAAATCACAGGAGTCTGAATGAGCTGAGGGTGTTACTCCTGGAATCACATCGTCATTCCCGGGATATGGACAAAGACCTGAGCCGAGAGGTCCACAAGGCTGAGTGGAAGGTCAAGGAGCAGAAACTTCAGGATGACATCAAGACGCTGCGAGAAAAACTGCTTTTACTGGTGAGAACACAGCACCGTGGAATGATTGGACAACACTAAACCACATGTCGGTCCCACATTTTGAGTATTTTCTTTTTTGTTATTTAAATTAATGTTAAAAAATGTTGAAAACTAAGTTTAGAAATACAGGAGAATCAGCACCTTGATAAGCCTGGCCTATGATTTGTGTGATTATACATTTGTTTTCACAGGTTCAGTGGTCCCAACTATGAAGCACACATTTCTTTTAGCATATGAAATATAAACATTGGTTGAAAAGCCTTACTTAAGATAACCTGGATGATAATTTACTGACAATAAACTCGCTGGTTTCTAGTTTTCTAATAAAGAATTTTATCAGTGTATTCAGTGTGAACTAGGGCTGTTCGATATGACAGCAACAACGATGGTAAAACCATTGTGTGGCTCCGCTTGTTTATTTTCCACATAAACCTTTCACAATAAAGCTGAAGATCCTGTTGAGGTTTTTCAAAATAAACTGAAATGACGACAAACTACATTATTCTCAAACCTCAAATTTCAGAATATGCAACAAACAAATTACCTCAAATGAATACAAGTAGTAACTATACATGGCGTTTACAGTCACCACGAGGATGCAGGCACAGAGAATACCAGCATGGCCAGTGAAGATCAGGCAGAACCAGGTAGTTCCAAACAGAAAGACCAGTCAAAACAAATCCTTAGTCCTAAACGAGGGGCTACCTCTGTAGCATGGACATGGTTTCGTTATGAAAATTCTGACACAGACCAGAAAAATTGGGATGTCGGTGAAGGTTCTCAGTCATCTAGGTCATTGTAGTCTAAGGAGCTTAGAAAGAAAAGCGTCTGGACTTCTTTAAGTTGCTTGAAGACGTTTCACCTCTCATCCGAGAAGCTTCTTCAGTTCTAGTGTCAATTGGTGGAGAGTCCCAGATTTAAGCGCTGTGGGAGTTTCTCTCCCCCCCCAAGAGGGACAATAGACCCCTAATGATCCTCTACCTAATCACATGAGCCAAGGTGTGAAAACGGGTGTAGGTCACAATCAGCCAGGGTTTCAGATGAGCTCATTGGGAAACCTAGCCCCACCCTATCATGTGATTTCCTGAGGTCAGATGGCCCAGGGTGTGAGTGGGCATTGTAGAGGCGTATGGGAAGGGATATGAGATTTTGGTCACAGCCCTAGTGTGAACCTACCCTAGATTCTCAGGTGCTTTTCAGTCCATGTTGGTCTGCTGTAAAGACGGTTTTGGGTTCATGATGATGATGAGGAGAAGTTTGCTTTGTTAGTATGTTTAGTTTATTCCCATTTCATTATCTCACATGAATGACTTTACAGCATTATTTCTGGATGTAACCAGCTTTCATACTGAAATCGCCTCGATTTCAGTCTGTTTTATAAATTTGGATGTTGAGCATGCTCAACTTTCCCTGGAAAGATCGTTTAACACTGTGAAGGTTTAATCTTTCATTTAAAATAAAGACACCAGACTTTCTGTCAGGTAAAGAAATAGTTTGGTAATTTGCACTGAAATACAGTCACTTGCCTGCCTGAGATTTCATGTTCAAAACTGAACTTATAACAATGGACTGTTTTCACAAATTGATCAGCCTTCTCAAGGGCAACAGAAAGTATTAGAGCTGTTTTTTCAGGTGAGCGATTCTAACTAGCAAACATGCTGTTATTTTATTTTGTAAAAGCAAAACAGTTTTTAAACTTTGGGTTTTTTCCTGCAGTTAAATTCAGTTACAAATATGTTTTAAACATTTCTGGCACCTGCTACAGAGGCTTTTCCTTCTAAAGGAAAGTTATAATTATAAATACATAAAATAACTTTTTAATTTTTAACATTTTTTATAAGATGGGCATAATGTACACTTTTGTTTATCAAATACATTAAAGCATTTGGGAATCTTAAATAAGGTAACACTCATGCTTACATGTGTACCTTCTCCACAAAAAGTCAATTTTAGCCTTATTTCTGAATTTGCCCGTAGAATTTGTCAAACTGAATTTTTATAATAATTTCCTGGAAAATAATTTGCTCACCCACTAATGGATTGATTTAGGACCTAATCCATATTTCAGCTTGATCTGGATCTGACTTATGTCGTGTCCACAGAGTACTGTCTAAAAGTCAATAGATTGCTCTGAAGGTTAAAGTGATAATAATAGAGCCATTTAAAGAATAGATTGGTATGACTTTGAGTATTATCGATTCATTTTATCATGACTTTATCTACATTAGAGTAACAGATTATAACGATTTAAATACATGTATAAAGTTTCATGTAAACTACATGATGTAAATCCTGTAAAATGGGTAATAAAAGCCTGCTCTTTGCACTCGTTTCACTACAAAGTACTTGAAGTGCGTTAAAAACAAAAGAAATATATACAAAACCCATAAACCTAATACAGTTTGGATGATTTAACTTACTTACCAGTTAGCTTGTGCGGTTCTTTCAGGGTCGGGAACGATCCTCCCCTGACCACCGGCGGTACTCGATGCTAGACCCCTCGGCTCTGGACTCGGAGGTGACCCGTCTGCGCCAACGGCTGCTCAGCACTGAGGAAGCCCTGAGGAACGCCTTAGAGCACAACCAACAAGTCGACCAGCTGGTCCAGGCCATGCGGAAGAATCCAGAAAAAAGCCCGGTAAAATTTTTTTTTAAAAAACACAAGATAGAGAAACATGCAACCACACAATCACATATCCATACTACAGCTAGTTTGTGTTTGGGGAATAAACCCAGACAGACATAGGGAGTACGTGCAAACACTCCACAGAAAGGCCTCTGCAGGCAGCAAATGCAATCACGCTTTAAATCCCCACCTAGACTGTATGCATGCAGCCAGAACCAGAACGTTTCTGGTGCCAAATCCCATCAGTCTCCTACAAATGGTAGCTATTAAGACTGTTTTAAGATGTTACAACCCAGGTCACCTGAACAGGCCTTCTAATGTCTAATCAGGCCAAGAACAGGACTAAAATGATCATTTATGACTGTTTTCCAGGTCCACGGTGCAAATTCGGCTAATGGAATTCACCACCAGGAGTCACACAGCGCTCAAGATGTTGGTATTCTTTCCTTTTGCTTTTTTCAGTCATTGATTTAATAATAAAAAAATAATACATTTTAAGGAAGACATGCTTTACGTTTCCTTCCCTAGGAACAACACTGATATGAGCAGAAGCGATGAGAGTGGGACGCTGACGTGACCCCGAGTGAACTGGGACGTGCTGAAGTACACCAGAAACGTCAAAGTTTGGTCCGACGTGTCTCCCGATGCTGCGGTGGACGCCTGAAACATTTCAGTTTACAGTTAATACCAAAACAGCGAATCTCTGTCTCAAGTGAATATATGTGTTGTTACAGAAAGCACCTATTAGCCAATCATGAAGACCACTTAAAAGTACTTTAAACAGGAAAAAAATAAGAAAAAGAAAGAGATATGGACGTGAAGAGATTATCAGCTCAACAACTGCTGAGAACTGGCAGTGTGGCAACTTTTGATGCTTTACATTAGTTAGAAAATTTGAAGCTACAAGTTGAAGTTTTGTCATTCGCTGAAGTCTGAATGACTGCGCTGAATTTTGACGAAGAAAGCAAAAAGACTGATGGACGACGAGAAGAAAAACTGGGTCTCGGTCGCTTTGTTTTATTTATTACTTTTATTTTGCTCCTTGGCTTTGTAATAATCCTGTCTGCTGTACGTGAGCTGATGGCCTGATTTTGTTTTTATTTTAAAGGAAGTTTGACTCGTGTCTCACCTTGCTTGATATCTGATGAGGATTGGTAGCAAACATTACCCTTAATCCAGAATCATTTGAACTCAATTTTAGTTACACTGCACCAGATCAAAACAAGTCATCTCAGGGCACTCGCCATAGTAACTACAAATTTACACTATAATAAAAGCATCTCTGCTACCAACTTTGTGAAAATAACCAGTTTTTACAGTCACTTTTCAACTTTTTGTGTTTTTAAAAGGAACATGAGCACTGAACAAATACAAAAGCAACAGTTTGTTGCAATATAGGAGAAGATGACAGAGAAGGTGGAAGAATAGTACAAAGCAATGCTGTCCTGTCTGCAGACCGAGTATGTACTCATCCAGCACAGTGCTGGATGTTGACCTGAGCGTTTGAAAGCTTGGCCATGTTTAATATGAGCAGTCACCATGATAACAGTATAAGGAAAAGTGTAATAAGCCCAATGTAAACAGAATATAAGGACAGTGAAGGACGTGCTTTACTGAACTGATCATTTCTATTCCTCTACAGCCACCGCCTGGTCAACATTTGTTTGCAGCAAACAGGAAAAATGCCCTTGAAGTTATGAAGTTCTCAGGTAGCTCCTCAGAACCATTTGGTCCCAAAGCGCCTTAATGTACGTATACTGGTAGAAGCACGATGAGCACAAAGTTAGGTTCAGTCTGGTCGTTTAAATGTTGACTGGAGCTCTTTTAACGGTCATTTCTGATCCAAGGATAAAATACAAAATCAACCTCTTCCCGTCTTGGAAGACCCCGCCCTCCCTCGCCAACACGCATGAAGAGCATCATCTGTTACAGGACTGATGGTGATGATGTTACTACCAATCCTCCCTTAAGGTGTTTGTTAAGCTTTTCAGCCATTTACACATCAGTGGACTCATTGTGCAGACCGAACCTGGGAGACGTTGCAGGACATTTGTAGTACAAATACAGTGAACCATTTCAGACTTTTTCCATTGTCTAAAACTGTCTGACCGCGCATCAATACATCTCTTTCTCTGATCGGTGGCTTTGTGTTAATTTACTATATATGGTACAAAATACAGTGTGAGCCCATTGTAATGGCCCTGGATTTCTTTACTGACCCTTTCTGAAGTCTTCTGAAGGGCTTTCCCAGGAGCTAAAACCCAAACAACAGTGTGGGAATGTGGGAAGTTACATTCATCCTTCCCTGGATCGAAATCATCCGGATTTCATTTGCCTCTAACATTTATACTCTTAAGTCTTCCAAGTATTGTTTTTATCCATTTGTCAAACTGAACTAAGGGGGGATCCTGTTTGTAGTTGGTCACAGGTTGCTATTGCTTCACAGGAGACACTACACAGAGGTGGGGTGGGGGTGTGCAGAAAGGCTTGAGTAGTGTCCCCTGAGAACACATGCAGGGCAGGCACTGGTCAGCTCAAATAAAACCTGAATTTTCCACTGGATATTGTACATGGCCTTTTCAGCTGGAGGGTTCATACCCTTTGGAGTATTGCTGCGATGGTTTTGGAGATTGAGTCATTAAATATTAACAATGCAGGCAAGGGCTGCTGGTGTTTTATTTCACACCCTTTCATGCTTATACGACTTTCAGCATGTTTGTTTTTGAGACCAAGCGCAGCAGATCGGAATATTTCTGCAGAGCTGGGTTAAAGCGGTGGTGTCGGATTTAGGGGCTCGGCGGTTTAGGAGATTCAGCCAATGACCATAATGTGCGTGGCTAAATATTTGCCATTAAATAAAACGCAGCGATATCAGCGAGAAAAGATGGCAATAAATCCTTCATGAGGGAAAAGTTGCCACACGGTGGAGATGAGACATCCAGACGCTGCACACTAATTTACAATCTCTCGATTTCTAGCTTCCAGATATATCAGTTTTATTTGTTGGCCTTGGCAAATGTCAGGGCTTATCCACATGTCCCAGTTTCTGCTAGAGGGCCGATTGGTTATGCAGGTGACATTTTGAATAAGTAAGAAGTGACTTATTTGTAAAGCACAGCATAGATGAGGCACAGATGTCATTTTTGCTCTTGGTGAAACAGAGTTGAACACAGCAGTTAAGAGGAAAAGTAACTGAAACTAGTGAGATTGCCATGGATTTAATGTAAATAACTTATGATTAAAATGTAATGGTCCGAGTACTTTTATAAGAAACGTTCCCTTTTCCTCACAGATGGGGTGTCAAGCTAATGTTAGTTTACGGGGCACGTATAACCAAACTTGGTATTAAGACGGTTGGAGGAGTTAAACGATTGCATGCTGATGTCTATTTAATGTAATAAAGTAACCAGTGCATCAAAAAAAATAACCAAGTAAACCTAAGTTTCACCATTTATTACGTTAAATGTTAATAAAGCTATACAAACAATTTTATTTATATTTAATATAATAAAGTAACCAATCAATTTATTGTGCGTTTTAAAAAAGAAGGAACCAAGTAAAAAGTTACACTTGGATTTACTTGGTTCCTTTTTTCTTTACATTAAATAAAGTGCAGCTATTTATATAGCATGTTTCAAAGCATAAGCTATAACAGACATTCTAGCACAATCCTTGAGTAAAACCAGATAAAAAGCTGGATGTAAATAATAAAAGTGTAAAAAAAAAAAAACAACCACAACTTAAGATTAATAAACGCAGTAGAAATAAAATGAAGTAAGATCATCAGTAGTCCAATGAAACTAAAACAAAAATGAAAACAAGCAGAAATTGGGAACAATTACATTTAAAACCAGCAACTATAGACTAACAGCTAATGGCTAAACAGGCATGTTTCTACTTTTAAACTTCTAATGGTCCAGTGCACCTAACAAGACTTTGTAAGGCATAAAACCTAAAACTGGTTTCATTACCATTTGTTGTGACTGATAACCTGATCCTGCTGACCGGAGGGGTCAAGCTGGGTCTTAGCTTACTGGCAAATCAGAGCGATATTGATGTCTCAGACCGTGGAGCAAAACAAAAATAAGAGTTCAAATTTTAAAAATCAATTCTAAAGCTAAAGTGAAGCCAACGACCTCACAACAGCTGTTAAAAGGTCATAGTAAAACTGACTTTTTTTTTTTAAGACTAATTAAACATTCACACCCGTTTACATAACAGATGGCCAAGACTGGGATTATAGTTTATAAATTCAGTTCATTTCTACAATATGCAGATCACAGTGGAGCTAGAGAAGCAGAAAAACTTTACATATTGAGGTTTGGGGACTATATTTTAATTCTGGTTAAAACATTTTGTAAGAATCTATTCTTAAATATTCATATATTTCCACACCTGCATGGAAATGTAAAAAAGAAAAGCACCTCTTCTCTAGGATCTGAACTTTGCCCTATATCAAACAGACATGAGCTATTTTGGGCAATCACTGCAGCTATGGCATAACTTCCACGGCCACAAGATCCATGTAGCTGTCGTAGATCCACTTTGGACAGATCCTAATCCTAAAAATAATTTGGATACTGCGCAGCTATCGCATCAAAGCACCTACACGCAGTCTATGAAGGATTTCTTAAAGCACAAAGTAATGTGTGAAGTTGCTGTCAAGTGGCAGACGGCGATTTAAATAGCCACAGTCTAAATAAAATATGTGCGCGTTTCACTATTATTATTTTTTTAAGGACATTCTCCTTTCTGTGTACATTTTGCTCTCTGAGGGTTTTTCCAGAGGTTGCTCCGTTAATCCTGTATGTAAATTGCAGCCAATAGATGCTGTTGTTGAGTTGGGCTGGGATTAGCAGGAGGCGAATGAGTTTCAATTTTACTGGATTACAGAACAAAGAAAGGGGAAAGGGACACCCTGCTCTGTTAAGGGGAAAAAACAGACATAAAACTAAGAAAAAAAATACACAAATAGCAGACAACGGGACGTGAGCTCGAAGTCGTCGTTGTGATGATCCGGATTACGATGTTTTAGCAGATGGCACAGCTACATTGTGGATGGGAATTGTGAGCGTTTCTGATGGATTAAAACGGGGGAATAAACCTATTCCGGGATTGACAGCAGCAACAAGGCTATTTAATCGCTAATTAAGGTGAGATTTCGATGTCCGTTTTGACATTATTGAGGAGTTACGTTATACGCCCTCGCGAAGGTTATGGCTTTTGTGATTGTGCATTTAGAAATTACAGATTATAACCTAATTTCGGAACTGGGGGAGGAGATGAAAGGAAAGTGCTAGCGCTAGCTAGCATAAAGGGGGCTAGCGCCGCACAGCTAGCTCAACGTTCTAATGCTACCGTTAGCTAATTAGCCAGCGATTATTAGTTAGACATATGGTAAGTAGCAGAGAAAGGTTACCGATAGTTAGCAGGTTTCAGGGACTCCTCCCTTTAACCTTGCGAGCGGACAGCTAGCCTCTGTTTATGACTGGGATGCAGCGTCTGTCTGCTTGGCAAATTATCCCCCATATTTCTTTTTAACGCTATCACTTACCAGAAGGTTACCCAGCTAATACAACAAAGCCAGCTAGCCGCATTAGCAAGTGTAAGAAAGGAAGCTACACATTTCAACTTTCAGCCAAAGGATTTGAATAACTAACAGCGCTGTCGACTTTCATACCAGCCTCGACACACAGGCACTGCGCCGCAGTTAACTTTAACAGAAATTACTAGCCGTCCTATAATTACACCCAGTTTTAAAACAGCGTTAGGTACTCTAAATCAGTGTTTGCATGTATCCAAACAGCGAGCGTTTAATTTGGACATTAGTGTGTTATTTTCTCGTCGTTTTAACCTCAGCTGCTTTCTTGTAGACACACGTTAAAGTTTGTTTTTAAAAACAGCTGACTGGAGTGAAACTATCAGCTGTTGGTGTTTGGAGAAATTAGCTGAGGGGAAAAAGTAGACATCCCAGCCATGTCTGATATGCGATTTCACTGCTTACCTTTCCTATTTACCTCAGCTGTGACGTGAACTTTTTAAAGAGCATTTAAACACATGTGCAGTATGAAGACAGCATCGTGCCAACTCCGTTGAAATTACTGTAGTCGAAGTCTACTTTAATTTTTCTTTAGTAAAATACAGTTTAACATAGTTTAAGTTCTGTTAAACTGACCAGTAAGTGAAGCTTCTGGTCAGATAAAGGTTTAGAGAAAAAAAAAAGTTTAGCTGGTTCTTTATCAGTTTCCTTATATCACTTATACCCTTTCTTACTCCAATAAAAAGGTTTTTAACCGAGTAAAAATCAAACCCTCTGCAGGAGTCATTTGAAATTTAAGGTGTTACAGCAGAGCTCTATTTCAACTTTTAACATTGGAGAACTTAGAAGAAAAAAAAAAGAAAAATCACACCAGTGGTGACTTATGGCTTCTGACACAGCAAACAAAAGGATTGTCTGCTGCTGGAAGGAAATGTTAGATAACATCTATCAAACCACACCCAGACTTACAGCAAGGTGCTGTGCCTTTCTATGAAAAGGGACAAAAAAAACCAAAACACTCTACCCTCAATAACTTGCATATAATTCTTCTAGCAGGATGAACTGTAGACTAAGCGTCATTTTCGCTTCCCTTTCCCAATTCAGACACCTTCTGAGGGACTGCGCTTGATTGACATCTTTATTACACTCCCGAGTTGGCTCGCACTTCTTTGGGCCGGTGAAACTAAAACATTTACAGACTCTTAAGTTGCACACCACCAGCTGGAACGATTTCAGTCTGTTTTTGGCTCAGTTTCCTCACACAAATATGCTACTTATGCCAGCCTGAAACACTGGCTTTTTGAGCACAGCACCACATATCAGCGGCATCATAAACGGCACAATAAAAACTCAGTTCACATCGTTTTTTCTGGTTAGATCCAAGGCGAAATTGACCCCCATTTGAAAACATTTCAAAGCTATGAAAGGATGAAATACAGAAAATAAACTTTCTTTACAATCAGTTTCAACCTTGAGTAGTGCATCACGAACTAGCTTTCGATGCTTTTTCCCACATCTATACTTCACAAATCTGTGAACAGGAAAGGATGTTTAAAAAGCACCTCCATTACCTGATGTTGGCTATAACACAGTGGAAATTTAACATCTCAGGACACACCCAGTTATTTTGGTTCACGAAGCTTTGCCATTAGCTTCAACCTTCAACCTGAGCACAGGCCTAATCAGCCACAATAATTGGAGACACCTGTGTGGCTAATCAGGTGTGCTGGAAACCCATCTCTCTGTGATGGTGACCTTGAGTGGTATTATTATGCTACACCATTTACAAATAATAGTTAGTTAGTTATATATATATATTTAAATATAATTGGTGTTTACCTGCAGGCCTTTTTATTTAAAGTTTCTTTATGTAATTTGATCATTTTTGAAACACACCTTTGAGCCACAAATACATGAAAAGATGTCTACATTTGTCTACATTTGTAAGAATTGCAGTAGACCAGGTGCTGTCCCTACACCACATAAGTTCTATAGGAGCACCTCGTACTAAAATATATCTATCTTTAATTCACCTTAGTCAGCAAGAAACATTGAACCTTATGAGTCACACTAACATTAACCTTGCCTACCTCTGATGCAAGATAGAGGTTTAGTATTTATTTAGGGAATTAAAATCTAAAGTTTTAGTGCCTTCAAAAACAGTGGCTAAATATCTTAAAGGGGACCTATTCTGCTCATTTCCAGCACCATGTATTTATTCTTTTTACACTCAGGAGGTAGAGTAGGTCATCTTCTAAGAGAAAGGTTGACAGTATAATCCTGGATACTGGACCCTAATTAATCCATCGGGGTGTGTGGAAACGTAAAAAGCGCTGTATAAATGTATGTATAAAAGTCCTTTAGTGGTTAGTTTGAGACGACAAGCTTTACATAAGTATCACCCCGAAAGCCAACCCTCCCGATTGGCTGCTTCTCACAAAAGAAGGTTTTGAACAGCAGTAGGAGGGGCTTCTGTGCTCACATCAAGCTAGCTGTGTGCCGGTGATGACTGTAAAACATATAGCTTAACTCTTAACGACATCATACAGAGCCAACAGTAGGAAGAAACGTCAGTTTTTAAAGCAATAGGAAGGCTGAGTTTTAGGCTCACAGGGATTACTTGTACATATGCTGACTTCATTGTTTGAACTTAGGTTATGTTTAATATAAGCATCCATTATAGTACAACAACAGCACTGTATATTACAGTAAATAAGGGGTTTTGACTTGATGTGGCTATGTTTCTCTCTGTTTGTAGAAAGTAAAACATTAAAACTTGAGGTATAATAGCTACGCTGAGTTTTTTGTTTCATGTAATCATAAAAATGTCTTGTGTCAATTAACAGCTGAGCACTCAGACTGAGTTTTGGTTTTGCATTAAGCTGAATTCATTATATTCATTTACCACTTGCTGATGATGATGTTCAGGCAGTTTGCAGAGAATCTTAACACGCATTCGAAACACTGCAAGTTGACTAGATCATAACCAGATAGAGAGAAAGTCGTATGTCTTTTGTGTCATATCGGGTTACTGATTATGTTATAGGCGAATTAATGGAATTGAATTTTCATTTAAAAGTCAATTGTGGCTTACACCGATGATAAAAAATAAAGGTTTTCTTTAATTTGTGCGTTTTCCCATGCAGCATGTTCTTTTCCTTCATTTTTGCTCTTTCATGTAGTCCCCATTTGCTCATTGCCAGGTTGTGGCTGCTTTAATTCAGGTCACATTCATTCATTTAGTTTATTCATTTGAGCTGCAATCAGAGTTACTGAAAACTCACTTAATAAAAAGAGTTTTATCTTTCTTCCTTTTTTAAATAGAGCAAATCCACAGTTTTTCCAGTGCATGTGAACATTTGTATTAAATAACCATATTGTCAGTACTGGACAAAAATGAATGTCATTAATAGTTTTGCTATAATTGAGCAGCCCTATCAGGCAGGACCTTTATCAATGGCTCAAAATTGTTCTGTCCAGGATAGGGCTGCCACAAACGATTATTTTGATAGTCGACTAGTCACCGATTATTTTTGCGATTAGTCGACTAATCAGATCATGCATCCATTGGACGTAAACCGTACAGCTTATTGCACCAGCAGCATCTGCTCTTATATAACTATCATTAGCTTACAGCTTTAAGTGTTTAAGGTCTGTGCTAACTAAAAATAAAGACAAGATGATAGTTTATTAAATTTTAATGAAATCTGCAGATTGTTTAGGTGGAGTTTAATAAACTCAGCCGTCTGCTCCTTGCTATCTAAAATATAACAGGACACCGGAGAATATTCTCGAGCATCTCACACTTCTGATAATCAGCTGTCTGCTTGAGGTTTATTCAGCTGTGCAAAAACTAACTTTAATCTCAGCCAAATCGATTTACTCAGGAACAAATAAAATACTAAAAAAAAGCCAAACAATAACATTTTTAAGTTATCTAAGTGACTTATATATCATGTTTAACCTGAGTAGCCAAAGACGGCGGTAGGTTTGAAAACGATTTGCCGGTGTTCTCACCGGCTCTAGTGAGCCTAGCCCCCGGCTAACTATCGAGCTAGTGGGTAACAGAAGTCTCCGAAAACGTCGGAGCGCTTTTGAAAATATGTGGTGTCTTGATAAACTGAGCAGATATTTGAGGTTTACACAGCTACTTTCTCGCCTGAAAATATGTTAAACGTTTATTTTGTGACCCAGAAAGAATAATAAGAGTAATATTAAAACTAACTAGCTGCCGCCATTGTTGGAAACTGAGCAGGGCTGCGCTATGAATTCTGGGACACAGTTTCTTCTTCTTCTTCGGGGTTTAACGGCAGCTGGCATCCTTGTACATGCAGTGCTGCCATCTTCTGTTTCAGTCCGTTATTACACTCTTAAATCCTACTACTTATTCCTGCGTCTTTTGGGATCTTACAAAGCTTCAAACGACGCGTCGACTATTAAATTAGTCGTCGACGATTTTGATAGTCGACTAATCGTGGCAGCCCTAGTCCAGGATGATTTTGGACCTTAGTACAACTGGTCCGTAGATGGTTAAGACAAAGAGTCAGTGTAGCCTTACTTTAAAGAAATCTCCACATTTTCCTGTTACTTTGAGCAAGCTGGGCACAACTTGGGCACAGTCCAAGGACAACCCCTTTCTGTTGGGCGGCATAGTTTCTTTATCTTCAGGAAAACCCCTGTTATGTTAAATAAACTGCATGACTGTTGCTTATACTAACAACGATCGTAAGCCTCTTTTTGCAGGCTTAGAGTATAATTGAGCTTTTGTAGAAGTGACTGTCTGGATGAAATCATAGTGAACAGTCCCCACATGCCTGCAAAGTTCACCTCATTCTCCATCAACAGCTGGATTTGCAATAAATAATCTTGGCTTTCCTTTTTTTTCGGGATCATAATAGACTCATTGATTTTGAGAAATGCTTTATTTATGAAAGCCGTTTCATGTTGAACTCTTCAATAGTCACGGAGAACCATAACAGCACTGTGACATTATGCTTGAGCTTCTTCTCGCAAAGCAATTGACATGGCATTATCCCGAGCCTCTGCTTATCCCCACCGTTTGTCCCTCTCTCTCTGCTTCCTTTGCCTTTTAAATATGCGAGGGAAAGAGGCCATCTATTTCCAGGCCATAATAATTTAGGAGGGAGGGGGTAATGTTTGCTGTGGCCTCAGGGGATGCAGATTTAGATGGCCAATAGACTTGGCACGTTCAAACTGGTGCAGCTGAACCCCACCACACCCACCCTCCTCTTCCTCCCTCTGCCTCTTGTCTGTCTCTCTGCCTCTGTGTCCTCTCTCTCTATTGAGTCAGTGGTTTGGGCTTGCCAGAGGCTAGTATAATGGTTCCCAGTGTCTGGAGAGATTAAAGGCCAGAGCTGCATTGTTCAAATGCCCCGAGATTAGTTTCCAAGGAGACGGGTTTCAGTTGCCATGAGAACATAGTGCCTGGCTTTAGCCGAGCAGCTTTTCTTTAACACTTCCTGTCTGTTTTTTGTTTACATGGCCCGTTTTTTCTATGCCTTCCTTAGTTGATTTAGCTACTCATACGATACGATGCTGATGCAGTTATTTTGGAAACATAAGGACTCATTTTAATAATCTGTAACCAGTACCTCTTTTTTTAACACCCAGATCTGTTAAGGAGAAAAGTTTAAGGTCCCAGTGAAGTCAGGAATTAAACAGGAACTGGCCTGTGAGTTATGACACCCGAAATGTATCTGGTTTTTTAACATAATAGGTTTTCTACTTCTAATAATTGAATTACAGTGAACCGAAAAACATTTTAAATAATACAAATATCCACAAATTACGTGTTTGATTTAACAGAGGATGAAAAAATGTCTTGACAGTGATGACTTCATTGTAATTTGCTTGCAATAAGCTGAGACTTATGCAGAATTAAGTTCTTGCACTCATATCAACATGCAGCAGACTCTCATTGTAACGTCTTCTGGAGTTCATGAGGTTAAGAATTGAGGCTGTACTCACTATGCTGGATTAACGTAATGGATTGAATGGATTTGATTGATATCGGTGCCACTGTCAGTTCAGTTTGTGGGTTTGAGTCTTTCTCAATTCACTTACTCTGGTCTCTTTTTAAAAAAGAGTAGTCCCAAACAGGTTTTTCAATGTCAGCACGACGGTTTTTTTTAAATCTCTGTGCCTGAACACAATGTACAAACAAAAGATTTGCAGGTGACTCAGGTGTGCCAAAGCTCCCATGCTGTGAATTTACGTCATTATCTTGTAGTGCACGTGAAACCAGTATTGAAAAGGATTTAATAAGCTTGGAGGCGCTCAGTTGGACAATTTGGAAAATCTGTAACCAGGATAATTCTCCTGGCACTCATGTTCCACAGAGGATGAATCCCGATCCCCCCTCTGAAGTTCATACTCCTTTAGTGAAGCTGAATTGTGCAAGTTGCATCTGGCAGATGGGAACGGTGGAGCAGCATGATGACTTTGGCATGGATCTACAATTGCTTCTTTGCTCTGTAGACCCACCTGGGGCCCCTAAGAGAGGTGATATTAGAAAGAAAGTAGAGGGGTGGGTGGACGGGCATGGAGAATGAGAACAAACAGGCATACATGGCAGGAATCCATTTATAGGCATATAACAGGAAAAGAAGCGTCTAAGGTGTGGTCCTGCTTCTATACATCAGTTAAAGCGGTTTCCAGTAAGTTTCTCTTCTGCTTTTTGTTTTGTGATAATGTTAGCATGCTGGCACATTAAAGATGGTAAATATATCTGCTCAGCAATCATTTTAAAAGTCCCAGCAAGACATCCAGCCTAATGAGGCCTGCAGACCCGTATTTGTGTGAAACAGGTGAAGGAAACCCTCCCTCCCTTCTGAATTAATTATTCACCTTTCAGAGCTCAGCGTTCTGAATATAAGCTTGTATTTGCTTAAAGTCAAACCACATGATGTCAGCAGAACCTGCTTTGAATGCAGGTCACTGCAGCATGTGTACAGGAATGCATCCTCAGACACATGCAGGGTTTGTCTGTGTCGCTCTGTGGCTGCCTGTCTAAACTGTGTTCATCCGGTCCCCGCAGAGGCATGGCTCAGATCAGGAAGCTGGCATGCGACGGCATCAGGACGAACTCCCGCGGCGAGCCACAGGTCCCGCTGGTGTCAGCCAGACAGGAGATCCTCACCAGCCTGGTGTCTGCCCTCGACTCAGTGGTATGTTCATAATCAAGGGTCATACAGCGTCATTTCCTGTTGGAGATTTTGACACGTGGGGCCAGAATGACATTTTTTTCCTAAACATTTTGTGAAATCCACCATAAAAGTGTTACTATAGTTTTTACTTTTTCTGTTTATGTGAGCATGCATTGAATATAAGGGAGGAATGGTGTATTTTGCTTAATTCCAAGAAAATAAGGAGGCAGTTCTTCTAGTAATATCAAGATTGTTAATAATTTTTGTTAACGTGTTTCAAGTAAAAGCCAGGAAACGATTCCTATAATAACTCAAATGGAAGAAGTCTTGCTCCATACTAAGAAATGCAAGCTTATGAGAAACAGCAAAGTCATTGTCTCTGCAAATGAAATAACTTCATTGGTCTAATTTAACTGTGCATATAGTTGTGGGGGGGGGGGGGGGGGGGTTCACCAGGCGTGTTGTACACTTACAGAAGTCCTGCGTTTAGTCTTGGATTCATTTTGGCTAACAAATAAACCGCCATGCGTTGACTCTTACAGTTTTGTTCTGAAGTAGTCATACACTTTTACACTTTTACTCTCCAAATTCGACAACTTCAGGGTCAACTGAAATTTGCAGCTGCAAACATGGACGAGCCAAATCCCCTCTGGAGACGTTTTATGTTTATACGAGACAATAATTTAGCTATTTGGTTACAGTACAAGAGTTATAGTTGGAGGACCAAAGGTTAGGCTTTCAAACTTAAGGAAGGTCAGTGTCAAGTATGGAGGTGGTAGAATCATGCTCTGGGGCTGTTTTGCTGCCAGTGGTAGTGGATGGAATAATGAATAATGAATGAATGAGGCAAAGTGCTTCCAAATTCTTTAACCTAACCTCAAATCAACAGCCAGATGGTTAAAACTTGGACACAACTGGGTTTTCCAACAGGACAATGATCCCAAACACGCATTGAAGCTGGCTTAATATTCGGCTTTTGAAATGGGCTTCCCAAAGGCCCGACCTCAACCTTATTTAAAATTAGAAGAGTATGCTTAAAAGCCATTCATGTGCCAGGAACCTGACCTGGTCAAATATCCAGCCAGAATTATGCCAGAAGCTCACTGACTGGAACCAAAAGCGTCTGGTCAAAGTACAACTTGTAAGGATGTGTGTTTGTGTGATTTGAGCCTCTATGCGTCCTTTAGACCACATGTGGATTAGAGAAAATCTAAAAAAGGAAACAACCCAGTTCTTGTTTTTGAATGTCATTAGAGATGCATGTTGTACAATTATTGTACTCTGAATAAAGAACAGATCAAGGAAACCCTTAAAAGCCAAAAATGACAAAGATTCATGCCCAACATGGAAGTGTACGTGAAGTTCTTCACCGCAACTGGAAGTCATCACTGACATTTTCATTTTGTTTGTTTAAGCCATCAGTTTACAAAGTGTTTCCGGTCCTTTGGAAACCTAAAAGCTTCCTTGTTTTGCAGTGCATGGCGATGTCTAAACTAAACGCCGAGGTGGCGTGCGTCACCGTGCACGAGGACAGCGTGATCGCCGTCGGCACAGAAAAGGGGAGAGTGTTCCTCAACTCCAGGAGGGAAATCCAAACAGACTTCTACAAGTTTTGCCGTAAGCTCCGCTCTGAACGTCGTTTCCCATAATTCCTTCAGTCTTAGTAGAACATCGATCGCTCTCATTACAGCCGCAGCTGTGAGGCCGTTACTTAAAATACGCTTGTGTCACTTGTGTCCCCGAAGAAATCTTCGTTTTGTGCTTGCACAGACGCAGATTATCTGAGAGCTTTAATAATCACGGCAGCTTACCTCAACATCAAATGATGTCGCCATGAAATAAATCACCAAAGCAGATGCAGAGCCACATTTCCCCCCCTTTTTATCCCAAATAACAATACATCAGCAAAGTGTCTCATCATATCTTATTTAGCAAAGCCATTTGATGAATTATGTTTACAAATTTACTGACAATACTTTATAGCACTCCTTTTGAAAACCCACCGTGCGTTTGTAGGAGGAGATAGGTTCAATTAATATTCCATTTTTCTGTTAGAACTGAACAAACTAATGGAGCGAACAAACACTTTCATAACAGCTCTGACTCACACCACAGGTTGTTTACAACAGCAATTTGGCCAGTAAATGATACTTTGTTTGTTTTGGGGTTTTTTGCTATAATTTATCACTTCCTTTTGTGGCGATGCTACAAATAATGTTTTTTAAAAATCCAACTTTTCACTTAGCCAGCACAAGATTCATGTGACTCAAGAGACCCTAACCCACAGACATATTATTGTCATATTTTTGGCTGGAAGACCAATATTATCTTGTTTTTTTGTTCTATTTGGTTTTTAGTGTATATTTATTGTTGATTTTGTGTCTCTTTGTGTCTCTTACTCCTTCATTTTACTCTCATTTCCATTAGCTATGCTAGCATCCAAGGTTGTAAGTTGAATATATCTTAGAAGTTGGCATTGATCCATTTAGCCCCCTTTGTTCACCGTACTTGAGAGGTAAGGTGAAGCAACAGATAATACACTCAGTTCGCAGTATATCCTCCCCCGTAACCATGGACAGTTTAAAAGATGGACGTAGAGTCCAGGTCTGAAAAGTCAAGCAGTGGACAGCTGCCTATGGCTGAGCCACGTTCTGTCGAAGGTTTCTTCCTGTTAAAAAGCAGTTTTTCCTTCCCACTGTCGCCCACTGCTCATATTGTATGATTGTTGGGGGTTTCTCTCTATTAATGTAGGGTCTTTACCTGACAACATAAAGCACCTCAAGGTGATTTGTGTTGTGATTTGGCACATACTGGATATTAAACTGAATATTTGAATGCTTTCATGGTCAGATCCATCCCTGTCTGGTCAAGATGGCGACTGCTAAAAACGCTACAGGCTTCACAACAGGACATCAGAGCCCACTGGGTGATGTCACGCCAGCCCCGTCCTTCTTTTATACTGTCTGTGCCCGTAACACCAGTTCATCAAGTTTATTTTCATCAGGCATCTGTTACTGAGAACATTGGCTCAACTTTGCTTTGATTTATTTAAGGCTCAAACTGAACGGCTTAATGTTCCCCGCTTTATTGGAGATTATTTTCATTTATCTCGGCACATTGTTGGAAAAACAAGTCATTCGTTTTATATGACACTATTTTTCAAAAGGTGACATAGTCATTAGTTTTAGGAACCAGGCTCACAGTCATTTGTTTTTTGTTTTGTTTTGTTTTTAACCTTCAAAGACAAATGAATGACTTTGTTGGGGGTAAAGAGTTTACTTACTCCTAAATCATACTGTAGCTCCTTTGGACATTTTTAAAGTCATTTCTCTTTTATTTGGGGTCAGGGGTGCCATGCCTGCAAAATCTGACTGCAGCAAATTCCCATACCAAAGACCAGGAGGGCGATCTCAGCAAACCGAGTAAGGATGCTGAACACGGGAAACCGAGAGCTCCATCAGATGCCCAGTCCAACGTCTTTGTTCTGAGGAAGATGGTGGAGGAAGTCTTCACTGTGCTCTACAGTGAGTAGTCCCTTTTTTAAACCAGATTTTTTCATAAAGCAGTGCCGAAGCAATCCATGTTTGGAGCACAGGGAGCCACTTTTATATAGTTTCTTGGAAGTCAGGTAGCGAAACTCAGTGCGTCATGCGGTATGCAGGTGAGGCTGTGGGAAAGAGCAGCCTGGTCCCTGTGCCTTATGAGTGGATCCAGAAGGACCCCGGCTGCGTGGTGGCTCATGGTTTGCCTGAGGGAGTCGCCCTGAAGAAGCCCTCTGAGTATGACACCAAGACGCTGATGAAGATCCTGGAGCAGAGCCATCGCATCCACTTCACCGTGAAAAGGTGAGTCTGCAAAGTGAGAGACTGTGAATGGTTGGATCGCATTCTGAAAGCAGTTGTTGCATTTCTGATAACGTCAATGTGAAGATGAACTTGTGTTAGTTGCCCTGATATGTTTTCTTGTGCAGTTTTTAATTGGAAGGGAACAGACTTTGGTGCATTCGTCGTAGATAGAGTTTTAAAAAGACATCCAGTATTTCCATGTAAATTGATTGTGTTTGTGTACAAGGTGCACGCATGTTTGAGTTTATAAAGAAGAATAAATATGGAGCTATAATCAGCTGCCTCACCAGTAAGTCTCCATGCCCACCGTGTCGGACTGTAGCGTGCAGTTGGTGCTCATTCTTCCAGCTCTACATAGCGACATCAGCTTTGAATGATCCTCAAGCTGAGAGTGGCTCTACAGAGCAGAAGCACTATCACCACCAGCTCCACTCCAGTTGGTGTGGATGTCCGACAAAGGGAGAGACTGCTGAATATTATAAACAAGAACAGCAGCTTGACTGGCCTTCCTATAGCAATCAAACAGAATAAAAAATTAAATGGCTACAAAAAAGAAACATTTAAGGCGTGTTTTAGTAGTTTACCTTTAATCTACTTGGTCAGCTGCTTCTAAAAAATGATGTTTTAATGTGTTTCATTGCTTTTCATGGGTGACAAAATGTTGCACACAGCACAAATACGGCTCTAATTGTCGCTATGCTTGTGTAGGTGGATAAAGTCCAGCTGAAATATGTTCTAAATAAAGTTAAATGTACACAGATTTTTGTCATTTGGAGAGATGCATGTAAACTACAACATGTGCATATCCAAAAACAGCTACGCTGTTGTGTCCTTCGCCTTAGATGTGGTGCAGATGTTCTGCTTTTGGTTTCAGCCACATAAATAATTAACGATAATTGTTAGCAGTGTCTGAAATATATTAGAGATGCGCCTTTCAAGTAGACAGAATATTGAATTTGGTGGTGGTGGCTGTTCGGCCGGTCTTTAAAGACTGCTCTCAACCCAAAACTGCTCTCAAATGACTGTGCATAGTTGTGGCAGACTTGTGAGCTTTACAAGTGCAGTTTGTACATATTATTTAGAGGAGATCCACACAGTCCTGACCGCTGCAGCCGTCTTTAGCTTCGCATGTTTCTCCTGTTTGCATGTTTTTCTCATGTTTTGCCAGCTAATACTTTGTAGTGCATACTTCTATTTTTGCTGTTTTGTCGTGGTCCGCTAACAGCAGTAGTAGCGTGTTACATCCTACTAGACATTGATGAAAATGATGTAAAATATAGAAATTAGTTGCATAAACTGTTCATGTTTCACTAAAACAGCTGTCAGCGCTTGCTCCCCAGTGAACAGCTTATATTGCAAATGCTGTATAGTGGGTGGTTAAACAAGTGGACTGTTTGAACACAGGCCTTGTAACTCCACAGAGGCTTAATCTGATGCCGTTTCTCCCTGAATTCACTGCTTAGCACATATTTATGTGGCATGAAAGCAATGATTTGTGCCCCTGCCCTGTTAGTGGGCGTGTTGAACTGTGTAGCCAGCTCTACAGTAATCTCCGCTGAGCTGGATACCTGTCCCCATGACAACAGTTGCTCTGTAGCACTCTGTAACAGGGTAGTATGAACTCTGAATATCAGCGAAAGTACTTGGCAAGAGTTCAGGCTGAGAACAGTGCTGTATTACAATAATGAAAGTGGCTGTGTTATTAATCAAACACTTTATAATCCAAGAAATCCACTTTGAGTAATAGATCCATTAATTTAAAGGCTTAACAGACACCAAAACTCTGCACAGCATTTATTGCACCGCGAGAAAGGATTTTTGAAAAACTTGGAAAGTCAAAACGGCAGAAATGATTTCACTCGTGGTTTGTGAGTGTAGAAGAAGAAGCACTGGTGCTGGAGCAGGCCAGGATCAGTCACAAGACTGAGGACCACATTCTTTTTTAGCTCAGTCTCATTTATTCATTAAGACTTTATTTGATCAAGCAGCTGCAAAAAATTATTTTATTAGAACGTATTAAAATTTGAAACATGACAGTTGTTTCAGACTCTGTTCTGTGTGTAATAAAGCTAACTGTCACATGTTTGCCCAAAACAAATTGGGGGATTTCCTCTCTACTAATGTATAATGAAGCTAAATATGAACATGCAGCTCTGTGAGACTGTGCAGAATTTAATTGGAGTTTTGGGCCTGTTTGAAAAGCAAAGGGCTGGAGGCAGCAAGTAAAGAGACCAAATGATGTTATTAAATGTCTATTATTTAATTCTTTTTGGTATCAAGGATGTTCTAACCAGTCAGGCAGCAAATCTTAACATAATAGTCTCGTGTTTGTAGCCCTACAAGTTATTTCCCTTTTTGATTGTGTTGTTGTCTTTGTGAACAGGCAACCGGAAGATTTGTCTCGAGAAACCAAGTCTAGCACTGATGTCAATCACAACGCTTCCACTGCGGTCATGACGCAAAGCAGCCACGGCCCAGCGAAGACGACCGCGCAAGCAGTCACGTCGTCAAGTCCCGCCACTTCCAGCAACTCTGTTCTGTCAAACTTCCTGTACGGCATGCCCATGTCCTCCAAACCCCACCCAGACGGCAAGCTGGATTTCAAACCCATGTCTCTCCTCAACCTGGGCAAGGACAGGCTGGCCAACTGGACACCTGGGTCAGAGAAGAGCACATCTGCGAAGGACAGCGCTAACACTGGTAAGCTAACATACAACATGTGTTAAGGTGGATTTCAGCAATGGAATAGGGGCGAGGTGAGTTGTTATGTCCGAGTCTCGGGGTTAATAGTATATCCAGCAAGGGGGGGACGTGTTGCTGGCCGTGCCTGCTAGTTGGAAGCAGCAACTGGAGACAGTGCTGGCTTCCAACCTACTGAACACAGCTGTTTTCTGATCTTTGCATCACTAAAGAAAGCACCTATAGGTCTTTGTTTTCTTTTATGGACATTACTTCAAACAGTGCAGATGAGGAGGGCACAGAGTAAGAAAGGAAGAGATTGTGGTTCATTTACAAAAATAAAAGATGCCACATGCAGAATAAACACTTTTCTTGCTTCTGAAATGGTGCTGGTGTGATTTATAGCCGCGTTTTTGTGATGTTTTGTGAAAGATGTCTGTGAAGCCGATTATTCATAGTTTAACAGTTAACTGTCCCCACCGACTTCTCTACATTCGGACCTTCGGCTGGTGCTGGCACTACTAACTAGGAGTGTAACAGTCCTTCTAAACCATTCAAAGAAAATCATTTTGCTGCAGCTCTGATCACTTGATCATAATTAGATCATAAACAGAAATCCGCTGCAGTATTGTGATGCATGTCCAGTTCACTTGTTACCTGATGAGCCACAGTCAACAAGCTGATCTGACACGTGTGTGCCACACATTTAAGAATGGGATTAAGGGCTTCAAATTGCTCTTCATCACACATGCAGTGTTTGTAGGGAAATGTTTAACCACATTCATTAGATTGGGCTCAACTGTTTCCCTCTGAATGACCGTCACTAGTTACTATAAAACACCGAAAACTTGAATTCAAGAAGAATAAGAGCTATTATATGAATATAGGTTCAAAGTAAGATCCACAGAGCATTCGTGATGATGATCGTAATGTTAACAATACAGTAAAAGCTCTAGGTAAGTATTTTCTCCTGTGCCTCAGGTCTGAATAGAAGTGTTAGATCTGCAGTTAAAGACCATTGCCGTTTGGTATTTCACTCAAGCACTACTTTTCCTTGTTATACTCGCATCTTAGAGGAATCATTTCATTCATAGCCCTCGGTATTCAGTATGTTCGCTTAGGTTTGAAATGTCAGTAGTTTTCTCATAAATGTAGACAAATATTACAAAACACAGTTTAGGTTTTACCCTCAGTCATGTTAGTCATGTGTGCAGGCAACATGTACACCCAAAAAATTAAGACGAGTTCAAATATTGGTGACCTTGACTTCAAGGTCAAGGTCAGGTCAGACTAATTTGAGAAAGATCTCACTATAAGTGTATCTATTAGATACACTTATAGTGAGATCCCTCAGATACAGGATGAGGGGTATCACTGGTTATGTGCATCTTGGCAGTGAATATAAGCATGACATGTTAACATTTCTGCCTGAAATGTGTTTATTTTTGCATTTTTAGATGAGACCACAAGGCTACCTGGTGAGCAGGGTCAGAGCCCTACTGGCATCCACATCTCAAAGAGGCTACTCTTCTCCATCGTGCATGAAAAATCAGGTACGTTCGAACGCATTACCGAGACGATATAGGCTTCATTTTAAATGGCTGATGGGTTTGAGATGTCTTTATTGATGCTATTTTGTACTTGACAGCTAAACAGAAGGATTTAAAGCTCATGTGAAAGATTTCAGCTATACACAAAGTCACAATATTACCCTTATATTTCCTCTCATTAAGGCTTCAAATTTGGATAAAAGGCTGTCACTGCGCTTCACTCATATTATATCACGACTAGTTCTTAGCATCAAAGCTCCTTTTTCTGTGGCTGCAGCGTAATAGCAGTAATGGGTTTTACAGATTCATCGGATGAGTCGATTAAAGAGCTTTTTCTTCCATTTTCCAGTTTCCTAACTTATTCTTAGCGATTATATAAATACATATAGACTTGAGAACTGTACATTGTGCAGCACTGAACTGAAGATGTGTTTGAGGTCGTTAGGAAACCATGACGACGACGCAGTTTATCAAACGGTGATCACAGATGTGTTATTTTCAGGCTTAAAGCTCAACTCAGGTTTTATTTTATTATTAACGAGGTTCAAAGTCCTCTTAAAATTATTCCTGTTACACTATATGTCACGACAGGTTTGGATTTTACTTAAATCTACAACCATAGAGGAGACTTTGCATGCTGTTGTTATTGTTCGGAGGGTGATATGTACAGTAGCCAAGCACTGTTTACTGAACTGAGGCTGACCTGTGCGAAAATTTAAACAAGAAGGGCTAAGCTATTGAGAATAATCCTTTAAGAAGATTGCACTGATTTACCAAGTTGTTGCTGAGTAAATGGAAAAGATTAATTTCAGATCCTTAGCACTACAGTCAGATAAAACACTTTGAGAGGCTAAAGCTGCAGTAAACTTTGATGTAAGGACCGCATTTCCTTCTCTCTGTTTTCGTACAGAAAAATGGGACGCGTTCATTCGGGAAACAGAAGACATCAACACGCTGAGAGAGTGTGTTCAGATCTTGTTCAACAGCAGATACGGTGAGGAGGTCCTCTTACTACACAAATGGCTAAAAAAAACAGCTCAACGTGAAGACGTGTGCAGCGATGATACATTAAAAGCATGTAAGGATGCTCGCAAGCAAACCAGCTGCAGGATCCTCGTGCTGTCTTTGATAGAGAAAAGCTACCAAATGCAAAAGTTCACCATTTGGAATCAAGTCAAGAACTTTTTATCGGCATAATTTGAGATGATGGATCAGCGTTGCCTGCCCTAGACACACAAACACACACAGATTTATTTGACAGAGAGCAGAGATACGAAGATGAACTTGTGTGTATTTGCATGGTTCATCAAGGCAGTTTAAGAATTAGTCATGTCACCTCCAGTCTAATGATCCGTGTTTCTCGATGCAAATTTCCCACCCTTATGGGATTTTTCATCAGTTTGCTCTCAAATGTACGGATTAGTGTCCGTGTACACAAAAGGGTTGATTGATACTTTTTCTCTGCAGTTTTTTAATTTATCAGTGAGAGGATAATTATCATTGTCTCAATACAAGGAATGATAATTATACAAACCGGATTCCAAAAAAGTTGGGACACCAAACAAATTGTGAATAAAAACTGAATGCAATGATGTGGAGATGGCAAATGTTAATATTTTATTCAGAATAGAAGGTAGATGACAGATCAAAAGTTCAATCCGAGAAAATGTATCCTTTGAAAGGAAAAATATGTTGATTCAAAATTTCACGGTGTCAACAAATCCCAAAAAAGTTGGGACAAGTAGCAATAAGAGGCTGGAAAAAGTAAATTTGAGCATAACGAAGAGCTGGAAGACCAATTAACACTAATTAGGTTAATTGGCAACATGATTGGGTATAAAAAGAGCTTCTCAGAGTGGCAGTGTCTCTCAAAAGCCAAGATGGGTAGAGGATCACCAATTCCCACAATGTTGCGCAGAAAGATAGTGGAGCAATATCAGAAAGGTGTTACCCAGCGAAAGATTGCAAAGACTTTGCAGTTATCATCATCAACTGTGCATAACATCATCCGAAGATTCAGAGAATCTGGAACAATCTCTTTGCGTAAGGGTCAAGGGCGTAAACCCATACTGGATGCCCGTGATCTCCGGGCCCTTAAACGACACTGCACCACAAACAGGAAGGCTACTGTAAAGGAAATCACAGAATGGGCTCAGGAATACTTCCAGAAACCATTGTCAGTGAACACAATCCACCGTGCCATCCGCCGTTGCCAGCTGAAACTCTACAGTGCAAAGAAGAAGCCATTTCTAAGCAAGATCCACAAGCTCAGGCGTTTTCACTGGGCCAGGAATCATTTAAAATGGAGTGTGGCAAAATGGAAGACTGTTCTGTGGTCAGACGAGTCACGATTTGAAGTTCTTTTTGGAAATGTGGGACGCCACGTCATCTGGACCAAAGAGGACAAGGACAACCCAAGTTGTTATCAACGCTCAGTTCAGAAGCCTGCATCTCTGATGGTATGGGGTTGCATGAGTGCGTGTGGCATGGGCAGCTTGCATGTCTGGAAAGGCACCATCAATGCAGAAAAATACATTCAGGTTCTAGAACAACATATGCTCCCATCCAGACGTCATCTCTTCCAGGGAAGACCCTGCATTTTTCAACAAGATAATGCCAGACCACATTCTGCATCAATCACAACATCTTGGCTGCGTAGGAGAAGGATCCGGGTACTGAAATGGCCAGTCTGCAGTCCAGATCTTTCACCTATAGAGAACATTTGGCGCATCATAAAGAGGAAGGTGCGACAAAGGAGGCCCAAGACGATTGAACAGTTAGAGGCCTGTATTAGACAAGAATGGGAGAGCATTCCTATTTCTAAACTTGAGAAAATGGTCTCCTCCGTCCCCAGACGTCTGTTGAGTGTTGTAAGAAGAAGGGGAGATGCCACACAGTGGTGAAAATGGCCTCGTCCCAACTTTTTTGGGATTTGTTGACACCATGACATTTTGAATCACCATATTTTTCCCTTAAAATGATAACTTTTCTCAGTTTAAACTTTTGTTCCATGATTTATATTCTATTCTGAATAAAATATTGACACTTGCCATCTCCACATCATTGCATTCAGTTTTTATTCACAATTTGTTTAGTGTCCCAGCTTTTTTGGAATCCGGTTTGTAGTTTAAATATAAAGACTCGCAAATATCAGCAAATTCCTGGAAATTGTTGAAATTATTAAAATGGACGTGTGAGAATATACAAAGAAGTGGAAAAACTGTAGGGAAAAATTGACCACAACAAAGCGAGGGAACCTGGGAGAAGCACGTCCTGAAGTTTTGTTTATTTCTTTTGTGGCTGGGCAACGTCGGCCACGTATGTATGTTACGTCGTAAACTCTACAAAGATTCACCGCAGAAGTCTGAATCAACCGTGATGCTCCTGATGGTTCAGATATCAGATATTATGATGTATATTATAATCATAACTATATTACCTAGGGACTACGTAGCAACAATGTAGCTAACACGACGTCTTTTTAATATTTATGCAATTAAAAAAGCACATTTTTTACATTTCACAAGAATAACGTTTAGTTTATATCCACAAATCTTCTGTTATGCATGAAATATTATGACGCCACCAGGTTGCCTAGCAACCACCTAGATAGATATGGGCTAAAATCATCGTTTTTTCCAACTACAAGACCTAACAAAAGCATCACAACATCCCATTTATATCCACAAAAGCTGAATTTTACACCACATATTATAATTATATTATAGCGCTCATATTGCCTAGCAACCACCTAACAACAGGCTAAAGTAAGTGCCATTTTAACGAACAGGCCAAGAAATGCAAGCACTGGCAGGGACTAGTTGTTGCTTTGGTCATCTAGTCATCTGCATACATGAATTAATGCTATTTAATTAATAGTGATAGTATTGGTTTAATGCATTAATGAGCTATAAAAAAAGTCCCCCTGATTGACAAGCTATTTGCGATCACTCTGATCATCAGCTGTGCCCGAGGTCCATCACCATAACCCCACTGGAGGCTGCTAGTGCTAATGAGTTAACTCTATTTTGTAGATTTAAAATTTAAGAATTTTCTCTGTTTTCTACCTCCAGCTGAGGCATTGGGTCTAGATCACATGGTGCCTGTCCCCTACCGCAAAATAGCCTGCGATCCAGGGGCCGTGGAGATCATCGGCATCCCCGACCAGATCCCCTTCAAGAGACCGTGCACATACGGAGTCCCCAAGCTCAAACGCATCCTGGATGAGCGCCACGGAATCCGCTTTATAGTCAAACGGTAACAAATGCTTTAAGACAAGAGCTGGTGAAAGTGCATGACATCATTTCTTGGACTCTCACTGTCAGAGTGTTGTAGTTAGAACAAAGAAGCACCTGGATGCATTTTTTTTTTTACAAACGTCTAATTTACTCACTGACCAGAGATCCATCCAGATTTACCCACTTGATGCTTAATTATCACCAAACTGCAGAATGGCGTCCCTTCAGAAACTTTCATTTGGGAAAGATTTTTTTTAAGAAGCAGCTACCAGCCACGCCAGCCTATACCATCTGTTTGTTAAATGTCTGTTTCCTTCAGCACACTGCGTCCCGCTGAGTGGTAAACCATTTCCATTCATGTCCCAAATGACTTTCCTTTGCCAGCGCATTGCGCTAATGGCTGCTCTTCCATCCATTTGTTTGAGCTAATTTAAATGAGCCACCATGCCTTGTTTGAGATAACACATCTTTTAACGAATCCTGCAGGCAGCTCATTAGCCTTAATACAATTAGGAAAGATTGAAAATGTCATTAATTCAGATCAAATCACATTCCCATTGTCTGTGAGAGATGTTCCAGATGCAGGCAGCCATGTGCTTTTTTGGCATCTTCCCTGTTGTCAGTCCATGATCATTTTTATACAAACAGTAGGCTCTCTTAACTGTAACTGAAGCGTTGTGCTGAAGGGAATGTCTATAAATTCCCTTCAGCCTCAGTTTAACACGAACGCCCTTAGATAGATTCATAGTCAAAAGAGCAGGCAAACATTCTGCCAGCCGTCAGACTTGATAATATTCACATAGACAAAAAGTGATCTGGGCTTCACTAAAACCACAAATTCTCTCACTAAAAATACTATAAAAAAGCTAAAAGTGCTATAATTAATAAATAGAGCTAAATTTAAAAAATGAATAAATAAATAATACATATGTGCACAATGTGCTTTAGCTTATTCAGATGATTAATATCAGCTGGGACAAAGTTGTCTCTGTCCTGTGAGACCGCTAACGTCCATCCAGAGTAAAGAAGCTCCCCCCAATAAGGAGTGGGAGTCATTATTGAAATGGAGCCGGTCGTCCAACCGTCTGCTATACAGATACTTAAGGTTAAGCTGCGATTTACTGATCAGCTTCCCCGACCAGTTCACAGTTTGGATCAGTTTGTTCCGATCCTTCAAAGATGGGTTACCGTACCACGACACAAAGGAATAGAACTGACTCAAGAAAAGATCTAAGAAATAAATAGATAGTGTCGTAATAGTCTTATCAGTGTAACAGGAGTACAGTTTCCATAAACAGAACAAATGTTGATGACCCTTTTTTCTCTGCTTCACAGTTTGTATTTTTTGTATTTTTTTTGGTAGCCCCAAAATACAAAAGACTGCATATAGTCCACAGTTTGACCCTTATTGTTTGTGGCGTCAGGTGTGCTGGAATTTCTCCTCAAATCCACAATCACTTCCTTGGATTCTGTTTTGTTGAGCTGAAGGTAAGACTGTGCTCAACACCAGGTCCATGGGCGGTTCCCTTGCCAACGATGTCACACAAATACAAATACCATGATATGATGAAAAATACTCATAAATGTCTTTCTGGTGTCTAAACTGTAATATTTTGCCCTATTAAGACCTTAGAACAACAGTGTAGTTTCTTAAGTTTGTAAATAATAAGACCTAAGATTATGATCACGCAGGAGAAGAACGCTTCACTGGCAGGCAGAGAGTGGCAGCGTGTGCCAGAAGGAAGGGGAAGCAATCCAGGAGTATATCACAGTTAATCCACAGTTAATTTTAGTCAGAGGAATTCAGGGCTCACAAAAGGAACGACTCAGTTATGTTTGATTATGTTTGACTGATTGTTTAAAGAGCAGCTAATGTGCTAAAGCAGCCGTTGACAATGTTCCACTTCTGCAGTTTTTTGCAACTTGAGTTTTATCCTGAGAGCTGAGGTGGTCTTTAAACAGAGTCGCTCACAGCCTGTGTTTCTTTCTGTCTTCCAGAATGTTTGATGAGAGGATCTTTACCGGTAAGAATGTGATTGATTCTCTTTGTCTCTTTCCCCTTTCTTAGAAGAATAGAAGTTGGGGTCATGTCTCTAAAAATACTTAAAACAACAAGAACCTAAACATCAAATGTGCTTGTACTTTACTAGTGTTTTTACCTGCTGCATCTTACTTTAAATGTAGTGTAACCCTCATAAGAATAGGATCTACTCACTGCCTTAGGCCCCCGTTATACTGGCCTTGCAGTGTGCACCGTCACATCTGCTGTCGCTGTAACCTGGTGCCACTGTGTGGAAGACACGAGTGTCACTTTTTACCACCGTTTTAATAATTTAACAGTACAGAAGCTCAGAGATTCACAGATTATACAGCGGGAGATGCTACAACAGCTTGAAAAGATGACACTTTGTGGAAAAATCTCTGAAATTTCTTTGCCCCTGGGTTTGACTTGCGCTCCTCCTACACCAGCGCTGATGCCGAAGTTTTGTCTGAGTGGCGACACCTCATCATTCAGGAGAACACTGCAGTGGGTAGCTGTGCCGTGAAGGCCGGCAGAAATGGATGTGTGCATGTGATGATGTAATCGGTGGTGCACGAAGCGGCCGGTGAGGCGGGTGTAATGACCCCATCAGTTGTAGCGATAGGTAGCTTCTGGGTCTGTGCTTAAAACCCACAATATTTTTAATGGCCAGCAGGGGGGGCAGTACCTGTCATTGCAAAGACTAAATGGCCCTCAAGTGACGATCCTGATGAGATTTTGGGTCGTACTGAATAAAATATTAAGTCCAAATTAGTAAATGTTGGCCTGTGTATCAGAAAGAGGGAGAATCCTGTATATCCTCACTAGCTATCACAAGCCAATGACCATCACAACCCATTTCAAAATGTCAAGATGGCGAAAAAAGCTAATCTCAAGTCCTCATAACAAGATTTCGCCGAATATCAAAATCCATTTTTAATACTGTCTGACGAATACATTAAAACAGCAACCCCGCTGTGTGAGCTCACAGGTATTATTTGGATTGGTCAACGACTGGGCTACTGCGATACCACAACCTGGCATGCAGGTTGTGACAGTCTTAAAAACACAGGAAAATGAAAAATCCCCCAATTATTTAACATATTTTATTTTTTAAATATCACCGTTCCCTTTAGCACGCAGTTAGCTTGACTCTCATGCATGCAGCTGGTGACTTTTAAGCACCGATGACTAAAAGTGAGAGAACATTTGGTTCGTTGCCTGAAAGCAGCCTGAATTTTCATTAAAACATAAATATTCTCCATCTTCTCAAAGGAGAACTTTTGGCATAATGTAATTGTTTTTGGTAGCTTTCCATACGTGCTTTGTGAGTGACCTTAGCTGTAAAATATTTGTCAAGACCCTTAAACTTTATCACAGTAACCAAAGAGCACTCCGCCAAGAGTTTATTTATATATTTACACCACACAGATGTTCTTCGCTAATGGCGTGCGGTGTTTGTTTATCTTCGGTGTCTTGTTTGTTCAAGCTGCTGGCAAGATTGCAAGGGAGGAGGGCAAGCACGACCTGGGCTCTACGCCCGAAGACAGCTTCCCTGACAATCTGAGCATCCCGCCCACCGCAGCCGAGCTGGTCAGCAATCCTCACAGCAGCAGGTCAGAACGTGGCCCACACACACACTCACACACTCACACAAACATGGCATTACCCTGCAGACGTTGTTTATAGCGCTGGAATTTGAGCTTAATGGCATGCAGCCAAATTGTGCCTCTGCATTCAGTGGTATTACTCATAATCATTAAACCGCTGTTTACGGATTTTAGTTACATTTATATTACCATGATGGGACTTTCTGTTTCCTGAACGGGCCTTGTTACATGATTAATGTTCGGTTCACTTTGCTCTATTTTTATTTCTTTCTCTGCGTCCTGTCTGTCGAGTACATTGGCAGAACTGAACATTTCTACTTCAACTTGCCGCCTCTGACTCGGCTTCCTAAAACGACAGGAGGCCAAGCTGGAGGTTGCAGACTTGGAGATGCTAAGATTTTTGTTGGGCGTGACCAGGATGGACAATGAGCACAGCAAAGGGACGGCTCAGGCTAGGACAGTTTGGACATTGAGGATGAGGAGGGATAGTGGATATATTGGTCAAAGGATGCTGAGTATGGAGGTGCCAGGGCAGAGGAAAAGAGGACCACAGAGAAAATTCATGCCTGTAGTGAAAGAGGACGTGCAGAGGGTTGTTGGGACAGAGGCGGACGCTGGGGTGGAGGGTAGGATGGAAGCAGATGATCTGCAGCTGATCTGATATGGTTTTGGTGCTGTTCTTACATCATCAGAATAATGTATTTAACCAAGAGGTTAGCTAATTCTTTTAAAATCTATCCCTCACAAGCCAACCCAGGTTACCTAAATTCAGCTAACAGCAAGGCTAACTTGATAATATATTTGTAATATTGTATATATTAACTAAGAAAAGAGTTAAGAAAAGATTATTATGATGATGAAGGAACACTATATTTACCTTCTAATTGATATACTGGACAATCGAGCCGTTATTAAAAATAATGGTTATCCATTAGCCATTTTTACACATGAAATAATGAAGAAATTTGAAAGAAGAAGTGAAAAAGAAAGAAACACGTAATATTTATTGTTCCATGAAGCAATCAATAATTAAAGCAAGTGATGATTTATGATTTATTCTCTCCCGCTGGTATAAACATGCTACGTGTTACTTGTACTAATATGGTGCCTGTTCTCACACTCGCTTTATACCTGGTTCAAAGAAACAATTTGAGGCAAGCATCTAGCCCAAGGACACTTTGATGTGTGCTTTTGAGCAGCTGGGATTGAACCAGTGACCCTGGATGACAAGCTCTGACTCCTTAGTCTAAATCCCTTCATGCTAGAAGTGAGAAATGCTTCCCCGGTGTCTCCCTCAGTTCGTGCAGCTCAGCGGCTCTGTCTGTCGGTGCCGCCGCACAATAGGCGGTAAACACTATAGTGGGCGGACGGCACTGCATGAATCAATGTTAACGTGTATGGAATCTCTGCCATTGGAGTTGTGACTGTGGTGCTAACAAGTGTGGAAACCCTGCATAGCCAGTGTTTAAAGATCCCCAGAAGTCATTGAATTTCCCTTTAAAGGAGACAGGTGATTTAAAATACGCCACAAAAAACGATTTTTAATGATTCTGTTTTGCAGATATTTGCAAATCACCCTTTTTCTATTTGATTTTACCTCACAGATCAACCAGCGCTTGTGTGAGTCCCTTGGCTGAGTGCGAAGCAGGTACGTGCTAATAAATGAAGTTCAGCGTAATAACAACGCTCTGTGATATTCGGCTGTGTGAAGTTGCAAATGATTTGAGCCCCGAGTATTGAACAAAAGTTTCCCCCGTCCCCCGGAGTCGCTTTCATATCGCGTTTTGCAGTCTGATCCCTTCCAACACGTTCTATCGTCTGCTTAAATCTGTTTTTACACGACCATAAAACACAGTGCTGACAGGAACTCGCGCAGAATGAACTGTTCAATCCCCGCAGGTCCTTCAGGAGATTGCATTCCTTTGAGGAGGATTAAAACAGAGCCTCCAGACGGGGAAATCATTCAAGTTACGGTGCCAGGTAAGCGAGCGCACGCTTGGCTGCCGTTAGGTTTGAGATTCGTTTCTTTTTTTCACCTGTAGAAAAATACAAACGGAGCAGACGCGGGTTTTCTTGCATTGTCACTGAGATAGAAGTCACAGACACAGAAACCTGATTGTTTTCATCATCGGTGCTGTCCCCGTTTGTGATTCCCCTTCTTTCGCTCCTTTGTTCGCCTGACAGTTTTGCATTTGCCAGTTTTGATTAGTCGGTTCCTGTGGGTGAGCACTTTCTGTCAGTAGCCAAATCTGATACCCAAATTTGTTTGGATAAATTCAAATGCAGCCAAAGTGAGGAATCACAATTAGAAAAGGGGAATTCCCCGATTAGCCGGAGCCAACCTTGGATCAAAAATGAAAAGAAAGCCTTGGCTATCATTGTATTTACTCTTCTTATTCGATTTTAAAGTTTAAAAAAAAAAGAAAGAAAACAATTTTAGCTTGAGTCTCTCAGTGAAAGGCTTTTTCATTCATTGAGAGTCAAAGCTCTGCTGTTTTGAGCAAAATCTGACATTTAAAATAAAAACTTAAAAAGAATAAAGCTTCATTCATGTTTGTAGTTCCAGATTCATTATATATTCTTCATTTTTCTTTTTTCTTTAATTCCTCACAATGTAGTGAGTTACACCTTTGCTTAGTAAGTGAAAGATCCCCAGTAATCCTCCTTTCTATCTCACCATGTGCACCAATGCCTCCCAATAATTGTTGTGTGGACAAATGAGACACATTTTAAGACGTAGTTTCATTATTGTGAAAAACATTTTTTAAAAACAAGAAAAGGATCAATCTATTAAATCCAGCTTGTTTACAATGTTTTAAAGGGAACTTTAAAAGCACTAGCTGAGGTTCGTGCTTTCATGGAAGTCTTCAAACATATTTTGGTTTTGCAAGATTAAAGACTTCGAGGGTGGAGGATAAGTGATTGATTCTGTCAGTTCAACTTGCCCTGCCCAGTTAAAAAGTGATGCCCTAAATTCTCAACTGTTTAATTGAATGCACGGAAAAACAAGGCTGGGTGATTTCAAGCTAACATCAGTAACAGGAAGTGATGAAATAACAGCAGAAATGCAGCAGCAGTGCAAGAAATGTTGCAGCTGCACTGCGTTCTGCTGCTCTCTCGTCTCCGTTGCACCACGAGCTGAAAACCTGGTGTGAATACTGTTTGTTTCTCCAGATGCCGGCACGAGTGGGGAGGAGCCCAGCGAGTCTGTGGCCGAGCCCGCCGCCGCCGCCGCACCGTGTCCAGCCACAGCCTCGCCCTCTGCTCCATCTGCCTCGTCTGCCCCGCCCCCCGCTCCTTCGGCTCCCCACCACTCAATGGAAAACCACGCAGGTAACCTCTTCCCCGTCAGCCCACACCTCCATTGTCGCCTCCCTCCTCACACTGTGGCTCCTGGAATGCCAGCTCCCACCAAGGCCTCCACATACTGTTTTGTAGGGAGCTAATTAAGCCACAGCACGTATGAAACCACTTTTCTCACGTTCTTTATCTTCCACTCTTCCACTTCCTTATGACCAAACCTCCCCAATCACTACTAGCCACACCCACAACCTGAAATATACCTTCTCTCCCCAACTCTGACCTACTGTAGCTTGTTTCTTCCTCCAGCCTCACAACGACGATCTGTGAAATGCACCCTGCATCGACTGCAGCTTGTCAACAAACTCTTTAGCTTTAAAATCTGGGCATGCGCATAACTGTCAGTGCGTTTTAGATGCACCAACTGGTCGAGCGTGGTCCGACTCCAACCAAAGTGTGTTTTTTGTTTTGCCTTTTTAAATATTTGCAACTGATGACCACAACCAGCCACCATCAGTCAGGGGACAGTAAAAAAACAGGAGGAAAAGTTTGTTGTGAAAGAGTAGACATCAGACCATCCTAAGGCCGTGTATGGCACATAACTCAGGACGCCTTACAGCAGTGACTCATAATGCTACAGCTAATTCATTTTCATAGACCTTTTTCTAGACTAAAGGTTCTCTTTTAATCATCTTGGTAGGCTGTGCTTGATTTCAATTTGTGTCACTGCAGCCAGAGCTGACGCTGGGTGGCGTAACAGGTAGCTTTGTACCAAATATCCTCAAAAACAAACCGGGGCTTCTGTTTTACCTTAATTCAGAAGGTAGGCGGTTTTTGAAGCGCTCCCACTTCGCCTATGAAGCACCGGCTGCACAGAAACATCGCCTCATAGGTGTGCGCTGTCTTACAACACTTCAGCTGGTTGTTAATTGTGCGCCCTTTGCCCTTAAGAGTCCAAACTGAAATGTTTCAGTGATTAGCAGGATGCATGGTGCATATTTGCAGATTTTGAGTAATTTTATCCACTAGTCCAGTTTTAGAGAGACCAAACTTTTCCTGAAAAGGTCCTGTTGAGACTCCTAAATCCTCCTCCCCGTATAGAACTCGTTCTCTCCCTTAAGCCTTAGAGTTTATAGAGTAAGGTCACCAAGAACATCTGAGTAGACGCCACTCTCTTTATCAACTGCACCAGCCTCATTTACCAGGTGCTTCTATAAGGTGCCGGGGTCATTCAGATTGCAGACAAATGCATGCAGATATATGTCTGAGGTTTCTGACTGCCCCGCTGTGATGGAGGTGAAGGACATTTAATTGTGCAGCTGGCAGCATTTAAAGATTAGACTGAGAAATAAAAAAAAAGGGCAGCATTTCTTTGCTTTCAACAGTTTTCTCTGTTTCTGGGCAATCCACTTCACTTTCACCAGTTTTCATTCAAGCTTTTCATTCAATCAAAAGTGCAAGATTTCAAAGTATGATTTCCAGTCTCCTGCGATCAAATTCCATTCACACATTCTGTAGTAGGATGGAAGCAGAAATCTCTGCCTCTACATTTTCTTGAATGGACACTTTAAAGTTTAGGACTCTATTCTTTGTCCAAATGTCAAGTGCAACTTTCTTATATATAAATTAACATATAAATGAGGCCCTTTTTGAACATCTGAAGGAGGTGCTGCTACAATGCTACAGAGAGTCTGCTCAGAGTGATCTTGGCATTTAGCATTCAGTGCTTTTTGGAGGCATTTTGTTTTCTTTTATTGATTTCATTGTGCTTTGTTTAAGTTTTCTTTTCTTTCACAAATGACCTCTAAAGGAAAGACAATGAAGGTAAGTGCACTCAGTCACATTTAATATTATTTGCACCTCAGTCATTTGTCAAAGTATTTGAATGATGGCAATTTGCATTAATTTTCAAGGTAAAATAGGTCTGATCAAGACCCTTTTGCATGAATGACATATTCGTATTGCACATATGAGAATACGCAGTTCACTTTCCTGTAGATACAAATCACATCCTATTTTAAAAAGTCCTGTTTGTCCTTAAGTATAGTGAAAGGTTTGACTTGGTTATCTTCACAAAACTGCAGTTCCACTCTCAAGTGTCATAATAATTGTCCATTGGCTCCTTCAGCACAGATGACATACAGGATCTTTCCTTTGACAGTGTTTTTTAAATTTTACATTATTGTTCCCACTTTTATCTCAACAGGCTGGATTTTGATGCTTTTTGAATTTTTTATGTTGTGTTGGGCAAAGGGAGCTCTCACCACAGCCTGTTGTGAGTCTGTTGTGGTTGCATCATATTCCTTTTACAGCTTACACAGATCCTCCGTCATGTTATGATGGAATAGCTACACAAGCTAGATGTATCTTTCAAATAGTATTGCTTTAAGTTGTCTTAGAACACGCTCAAAGTAATGAAACATGGCTGTTACCAAGTGATGAAAACTGTAGTGTTCAGTTTTTGCAATGTATTACAACAGGACCAAAAAGTATGGCTTAAAACGGTTCAACGTTCCAGTAGTACGCGAGCATGTAATAATCACGTGGATATTTAGCAGAAAGACTCATAAGCCCACATTAAACAGACATCCTGGTGGCTACTCTGCAGCCATCTTTATGATGCCACGTTGTTTGGAATACTCAATCGTACATGGTTGGAGAGAAATTCAGTTCAATTCAGTTTTATTTATATAAATCACCACAAGTTGCCTTAATGCACTTTTATATTGTAAGGTAGACATCCTCCAATAATACAGAGAAAACCCCAAATGTCTGACAACCCTCTATGACCAAGCACTTTGGCGACAGTGGGAAGGAAAAACTCCCTTTTAACAGGAAGAAACCGCTCAGGGAGGGGCGGGGCCATCTGCTGCGACAAGTTGGGGTGAGAGAAGGAAGACAGGATAAAGACACGCTGTGGGAGAGAGACAGAGGTTAATAACCAGTATGATTCAATGCAGAGAGGTCTGTTAACACAGAGTGAGTGAGAGGGGTGACAAGAACTGAATGTGTGTGTCTTTAAGTAGCACCTACAGTTATCCAGGATCCTTTTTCTGTGAGTGCTGACCTCTGCGCTCCACCGTAATTGACTTGCTGAATGCTGGAAACATTCATCACCTTGGGCCGCGTTGCCGGCAATAACTCAGCCTCGTTCCCAGCTGGTGTTGGACTCGCCCAGGGCTGCCCTTCGTCTCCGTTTCTAGGCGGAGCAAAGTAGCAGAAGGCTTCCACTTTGGTGGCCTCAGGATCTTTTTTCTGCTCTTTGCAGATGATGTGGTTGTGTTGCCTTGTTCAGGTTGTGGCCTCCAGTTCACACTGAAGTAGTTCGCAACCGAATATGAAACTGTGGAAATGAGAATTGGCACCCCGGGGTGGAGTGCTGGATCAGGGAGGAGTTTAAGTATCTCAGGGCCTTCTTCACGAGTGAGGGCAGCAGGAGATTGACAGGCAGATTGAGGCCACAGCTGCTGTGTTGCGGATGCTGCAGCGATCCATCGTGGTGAAGAGAGCTGTGCGTAACAGTGAAGCTGTCGATTTGCCGATCTATCTACATCTCTACCCTCACCTATGGTCACGAGCTTTGGGTAGTGACTGAAAGAATGAGATCGTGGACATGAGCAGTGAAAATGAGCTTTCTCGGAAGGGTCGCCGCCCTCTTACTTAGTCAATCAAGAAAATTGAGCCGCTATTCCTGCACATCAAAAGGAGCCATCAAGCATCTAACAAGGATGCCTCGGACGCTTCCTGGGCGAGGTGTCCCACCACATGTCCCACTGGGAGGGGGCCACTGGGTAGACCCAGGGCACGTTGGAAAGAGTATATCTTTCCATCTGATAAGCTGGAGGTGGAGCACAGAGCTGTGGGCTTCTCTGTTTAGGCTGTCCCCCCCTCGACCCAACCCCGGATAAACGGAAACAAATGGATCGATGGGAAAAAAACATTTTATAAACCACTTTCTTCCTCCTGTTGTTGATCAGAGATTTGAAAGTCCTGCCCTGCAGACTCCACACATAACACATCACGAAAAAAAACATCACATTTCCACCTCTGCTTCTGGGCTAATGGCAAAACAACACCCCCACCGCCCATTCTCGTGTTTGTATGTTTAACACTGAGCGGCGATGTTGAATAACGGCCTTGGACAGGCGGTATGATATGTGTTCTTGGCGGCAGTTTGCCTGGAATCATTAATTAAAGAACATTCAGCGTCGCCCTACTGTAACAGTAATATTCCACCGACAGAAAATGGACAATAACATTGAATTATCACAGTCTCATATGTTGCACCTGTTGTTTTGTCCATCCCCTGTGTGTACTGAGGGTAGACATGAGGTGTCAGATAAAGAGTTTAGCCTTCACAGATGTAATCATTGCTGCACAATGATGTTAGGCATGCCTCAAGTCAGAATAGGACCAGCGCTAGTCTCTGATGCAGTAAAGCAACAATGTGACGACTCGAGAGATTGATCGACACAAATAAAACCGTGCATCTTTGGATAAACTGTCATAGAAATGTTTTACAGAAGCCGTGCGCCACCGTTCTCATGCTTTTCTTGCATCTTGCAGCTGAAGCTCTGTCACCCACTGCTGCCCCGCAGAGCATAAGAAGATCTTCTGAAGGTAGGGTGGACTGACTCATTCAGGATGTTTTTCTGCACAGTGCATTTGGCCCACACTCTCACTCTGTGATTGTCTGTAACCTTGCCAAAGAGGCAGATTAGAATTAAATAAAACTCTAACCCAGCATCCTCACCTTTGGAAATATTTCTGTTTTGCTGTTTAGCCTCATTTTTGCACCTTCGCCACTCTGCCTCCCTACATCCATCTGCGGTTAATGTATCACACTCTACATTGACCCGGTAATGACACAGTCAGTTTGTCATTACCGGGTCAGCGCAGGGCAGGTAGAATTTATCAAATTGAGTTGGCAAGTGGAGATGTAGTAATGTTCACAGGTGGGAAGCTGCCTAACCCCGTCGACCCCAAGTAATAATTCTCTTTCGGGGCTCTCGGCGCAAAGCTGTTCGTTTTTCATTTGCTTGACTCTTTCAGCAGGGAGCCTGGTGGAGGACATCGGTGAAATGATTCTTCAGCTGCGGAGACAAGTGGAGAGCATCTTCAGCATTAAGTATGGTAAGCTACCTGTAGCGGGGGAGCTTTTATCCTCATCCGCAGCGGGGGCAGGAAGTTATGCCAGGGCTATGAATTTTGCAGGAAGACTTTGATCTCTCCTTAACCAGTGTACAGCAATTTAAAATCTATCTGAATATTAATATTGGAACATTTAAGGTTTTCAATAATTCAGCACATGAGAATGAATCTGTTAAGTGTGGGGCAAAGGATGGGGCACGAAAAGGAAGAATCTCATTTTCACATCAGTGGAGCTAAAGCATAAAGACACAAAGCATTAGTCGCCTTTTAGAAGGCGGCATGTCACAGCACGCCAGCGACTCTCTGAACATAGACATGCGTGCGCTAAGAGTGAGCGTGGGTAATTTTAACACGGCAATGCTCAAAGTTATTAACGAGTTCTTCTTATTCCCTTTAAATACAAAGAATTTAAATTTAATACATCTGCCTGTCCATACACACATTACTGTGAGGTGGATGAGCTTTCTACGTCACGTTAGGTTAATGTGTCTGGAAAAGCAACGTGAGCATGAGACTGAAAACGAGCTAAAAATCGGGTTGTTTTGTTATTTTTTGATTTTAGTTTTTAAAGCTATCGTTTTATAATAGATTTCCTTGAGTTTAGAAATATGGACCGTGCTATCGCAACATTTGTCTCATGGTGGGTGTAGCCATGTGACCGTGTAGCTTTTTAGTTTGCCGGGTGTGACAAACGAGGGTCGGATCTGACCGAGTGACAGGGGGACGGTGCAGATGCTCCCCGAAGCTTATCCTGCTTTGTCCGTGTTGGCGTTAAATTATGGGGGCCATCATTTACAAAATAAATGTCACTGCCATGGCTTTTTGTGTTGACTCTTTTGGACTTTTATCCAAAGCTTTTGAATAAAACTTGCTTTCTGTTTTGTTTTGTTTTTTATTTTTAACCCATATTGTAGCAATCATGTTGTATTCAGTAAGGCCTGGAACTACAGAACAAAACCATAAACTATCATATGTTTGTGTTACTCTAAGAACAGAGTAACAGGAGTATTTCACTCACTCAAAAATGCACAAACATTTGGACTCTTTGTTAGTGTAATTAATCTGCACAGCTTGCTATAATATTTGTGAGATAACTGCGTTAAACTCTACAAATGCAAGAGGTCCAGTTCAGCGACTCCTCACAGTTATAGCCGCCTGTATCACCCACTTGAGCCTCAGTAAGGGTACTCGTGTAAAAGGTGACCCTCTCTCTGTAGCTGTTAGAAGGCGTAAACTAACCACAGAGATCAAAACTGTCGAGCCAGGCTGAGATGGCCATTTGAGATGCAACTCGACACTTTCATGTCGGCTCCTTTATTGCTGCTTGGTTAAAAAGCAGCAATAATACTTGGGCAAGACACTTCACCCGTTGCCTACTGGTGGTGGTTGGAGGGCCCGGTGGCGCCAGTGTTCGGCCTCTGTCAGTGCGCCCCAGGGTGGCTGTGGCTACAATGTAGCTTGCCATCACCAGTGTGTGAATGGCTGTATCCCATTTCAGGGTCTGCAGCCTTAAAGTACGCAGCCTCAACGATCCTCAAGGGCCGCGTACTTAAAGACCGCTAAGGCCGGAAGTGCGAGGCTTGTGAAATGGGACGGTGTAACCTCTGTTGCGCTGCCCAGGTTGCCTAGCAACCATGATACTAACAGCTGGAAACGTTTCATACAGCTTTGTTTGACAGAAATGAAGGAGAAAATCTTTTGTTCATTTGTTTGTTTGTTTCTACGTGAGCTTTGATCATTCTCTGTAAAATTAAGGTCAGCTATTGGACGGCGTATATTTTAAAGTAAAGGCTTTAAAACCAAGTTAGTACAAACGTCACTAATGTCACACAACTTTGCCGACATGTGGCCAACAGTAATGTTTTCATGTTCTTCATTGTTAAACATTTGCACATAAATAAGTGACATAATATTCAGTACTTAATTTACTAAGTTACTCTTCAGGCGCCCCTCATTCGCCCTTTTTTTCCCGGCAAAATTATACACACCCACCGCCGCGCTATGCATTCTGGGATATGTTGGGCCACGAAGTCTACACCGCCAAGTCCTTAAAATTCAGGGAAATGAAGGACGCATTTGAGGGCCGCATTTCGAGCAGCCTTCGAATTGGGACAGCCTTCGTCGCGTCACGGTGACGTAATCGGCCTTAAAATGCGGCCTTTAAGGCTGCAGACCCTGAATTGGGATACAGCCAAAGTGTGTGTGAATGGGTGGATGACTGGATGTGTAAAGCACTTTGGGGTCCTTAGGGACTATTAAAGCGCTATATATACAAATTTGTCGAACTTTCCCTGTTTGGTGTTTTTGCAATTTTCCCCAGATTTCAGAAGACTGAAAGAAATGAGATGAATTGGAATAAGACGACTTGAATGAAATAGATCAATAAGCTTTGTGCTTGTTTTTCCTTATCATCTTCTTCAGCTGAAGCCCTGGGCCTTCCTGAACCAACCAAGGTGCCGTACTCCAAATTCCAGATGTACCCTGAGGATCTGTATGTAACCGGGCTGCCAGAGGGAATCTCTCTCCGAAGACCCAACTGTTTCGGAGCAGCCAAACTACGCAAGATCCTGGCTGCCAGCAGTCAGATCCAGTTTGTTATCAAAAGGTGAGAAATAATTATATATAGCAAGTCATCTGGAGAGTGTAGCGGTGCGTTGAAGTGTGTGTTATTTCAGTTTTCGCGCTCTGATTTGTAAATATCGTCACAATCTTTTGCTCATCTCTAGACCCGAGCTCTTAGCTGAGCAGGTAAAACAAGAGATGCCTTCCATCCCTATCTGTGATTCAGGTTTGTCTCTTTTTATACTTAATTTCTCATCAGCAGCATCTTCAACCCAAACTAATCACACACATATGCAGTGTTAAATTTTGTTAAATTGTGTTAAATTCCTCTGCAATACACGGTTGAAGTTTTAAGGTCAAATCCAGTTCACAGGCTATTTTTAAAACGGCTCCTTTGAAGAACAACAGAAAGTCCTTGCAGGGATTTGTCTGCAGCTGCCTCCTCTTTATTTGTGACAAAGCTCCTAACGTTTGCTTTATTCAGTAAGTCTTAAGACGACAAAAGTTTAACCTTTAAATGTTTTTCTCCAAAGAGCTGGATGCCAAGGATGCAGCACCAGTAACGGAGGACACTGCGGCTGTATCCAAGAGACCTGGATTCTCAGGTACGGTCGAGCTGCATCGGTCGTCTTAGATTTGCCGTTAACTGTTTAAACACGAATCGCCTCTGCTCGCTGACATTGAAAGCCAGATGACACATATTTTAAAGCGTCTTCGGCCTCTCGTCAACAGAGTGCTTGGAGTCCAAGCTGTCCAGGATCGACCTGGCCAACACGCTGCGAGAGCAGGTCCAAGATCTCTTCAACAGGAAGTATGGGGAGGCATTGGGCATCAAGTACCCCGTCCAAGTGCCTTACAAAAGGATCAAGAACAACCCGGACTCGGTCATCATCGAGGGCCTTCCCCCCGGCATCCCCTTCAGGAAGCCCTGCACCTTCGGCTCCCAGAACCTGGAGAGGATCCTGGCTGTCGCTGACAAAATCAGCTTCACCATCACCAGGTGAGAAATGCTGATCACGCTAAGAGCTGTTTAATATTCTGACTGGTAATAATGCATTTTCCCAGTATATTCATGTGTGGTCCTAAACCAAAAATAACAAGCTACAAAATGCACAAATTCAAATGTTTTCATCAAATAAGATCCATATCTGTCTATCGGTCTTCCTTCCTGCAGTTAATGGCTTGGATATTTATTACTGTCTTTAAATATATGTCGGTTAATTCTGTTTATTGTGCTTGTTTCATTGTGTTGCATGCAGACCATTTCAAGGACTTATTCCAAAACCAGGTATGAGCACACCGCGCTTTGCTTTCATGACATCTGATTTATTACGCAGCATCTATCACAGAGCGCAAAGCAAACAACATTTAACGTTACTAAACATATTTTTCGTTAACTTCATCAGCACCTCGACGAGTCACTTTACTAAAGAAGGCCTACGCTTCAATAAATGGTGAGGAGAAAACGCTTTGATAGCGTCCATTACAAATGCTGCGGCTTTTATTTTGAATGCTGTCTGTGACCGATTCTCTCCTCCTGACAGATGATGACGACATTAACCGCATGGGGGAGAAAGTAGTCCTTCGAGAGCAAGTCAAGGAACTCTTCAACAAGAAATACGGTAAATAGATCCGCAGCGTGGAGCTGTTGTTATCTGTACGAGACAGATAACCTTTTTACCATGAACCAGTTTCATCTGCGTGATGGCGTGTTCAGTTTAATTCTCACAACACAGGAGAAAAACAACACGTCCCTTATTGCTCAGGGTGAGCCTCCTAAGTGAGACGTGTGCCTGGAAATTTAAATCCAGAATGTTCGTCCTACTTGTTGAATTAGGGGCAAGTCTTATAAATGCATGCCCCAAATTTCACTCATGAAATGTGGCTGTTAAATTTTGTGGAGCAATTTCAATACAGCCTTCACACAATTTGGTACAGAAGCCTGAAGGGGAAAAAAACAAACAAAACAAAACAAAAACTGTATTTTTAAGGCACAGCAGTGCCTTAAAAATACAACATTTCCACATGCATAGGGTCCACGGGTGGAAAGTCTGCACAGTAAACAATAAAAAACCTCTTATCAAAGTGGTGTCTATAGTGCAAACTGATTTATTTTAGTTTGTGTGGCAAAGAAAAACTTCACATGTTGAATTGTTGTGCACCTAACAAATTTCAGCATTCTTACTTCTCATTTATTGAGGACCACGGGCGTAACAGCTCTGCGATTGGCCCCGGGGCCGATACGTTCTTTCATTTTGGGCCCTTACCACCACGCAGTGCTTGAGCAAACACATTGCCTCACGTTCTCGCTCACACGGACACACAAACAAATTTAAGTTATAAAATATTATCATGTAGCAATAATCAGCAACATCTGTAGGATCATTCCAGCTTTGAATCAGCACCACGGACAGCAACCGCAGTCAGCAATCTTGGAGCAGACAAACTCCCATCTTCTTCTTCTTCAGCCAGGCTAACACACGCTTTGGTTGCTAACTTATTACTGTGATGATTGCGGTGTATGAAGTTCCACCTTTGTTCAGGTTATAATAAAAGATCTCAAAGGGTAATAATGCGGCACCTGCACCTCTGCTTAAGAACTTTTAGCTGCTGTTATCAAGATGAATGAAGAACGCTGCATTTCTATGCACGTTTCATACCTACAGTATGTCAGTTACAGGCATGAGGTTCTTTATTCATGTGAAAACATGTGCCTGCATGCTTCTTATTTTTCACAGGAGAAGAAAAGGTGTCACACTGATCGTGCCGTTGTTGTTTGTTCTGTTTAGGTGAGGCTCTGGGCTTAGATCGCTCCGTCGTGGTCCCGTACAAGCTAATCCGCGGCAGTCCAGAGTCTATAGAAGTTAGTGGCCTTCCAGACGAAATCCCTTTCCGAAACCCAAACACCTACGACATCGTGTGCCTGGAGAAAATCCTTCAAGCCGCGGATAAAATAACATTCAACATCAAGAGCCAGCTACAGTGAGTGCAGCGACACCGGAATGTTCAGCAGCGCTAGCCGTCACCGCACCGTACATTTCAGCGGGAATTTAGGGTTTTGCTTGTCGGTAGTTAAGCTCATTATGGTTTATTTATGCTTTGGATTTAAATCCAGCCTCTAAGATGTCAAAGAATAAATCTTCCTCAGCAAATGTAAATAAAATGAAATAGAAAACAACGTTTTGACATCCAAGCAGTTAAGCTATGATGAAAGAATGAAGGCAAAGCTTTAAATCGTGCACAATTCAGGGATTTTTTTTTTCTAGGTATCAAGTAAGTGCAGTCTGAATAGAAGGCTAATTAGAATTCCGGAATGTTTTTTATAGTTACAAAAAGAAAGATTGTATCTTTAGAGAAACAAAAATGCAGCTACATCACCTAAAATGACCCGGCCTTTTCTCTCTCCTGTTCAGACCTTTTGCAGAAATCTGTAGCCAAGCTTGTAACACAGGTAAGTGTTACACAAACAACCTTCTGTTGATGGAAGTGAGGCTTTCTGTGCTGCGCGTGCCTCCAGAGTAAAAGCCTTTGCTTTGTGCCTTCAGTAGGAACAGACGCCTCCACTAATCGACGGAAACGCAAGAGAGTCCAGGAGAGCAACCAAGTGCCTGCCTCCTCCGACCTGGGAATATCAAGCAATCAGATTCCAGTGATGGTACATTAAATAAAATATATATTTTCTTCACCATGTGAATTCATAAGCTAGTCGATGAATACTAGGACATCTTTATTCTTCTGTTCTTACTCACACAGGTCCTTAAAGACTCTTAAAAAACCTTAAATACACTTTGATTTCAGAGCTACAGCATGCTGGCCTGCTGTTAGGGCAAAAATGCACTTTATTAAGGAAGCCCCCCTTTACCTCGACTTAACTGTAGCTTCGATCAGTCAGAGAAACTCAAGCATTTAAGACGCCTAACAGAATGCGTATCAGCTTAAGTGCAGTGTATGTGGAGCATTTAACTGCTGTCAGACGGTAGCCTCTGACATGTAACTGCAGCCATCACCAGTCCCGACAGGTGGCAAAGCCTCTCTTCCTGTGACAGGTAGGTTTATAGTAGCGGTTTTAGCAAAGTGGAAGGTAAGCAGCGCAGTTATTCAGGACTGACTGAGAAAATGAGCGGTTAGATATCAGCCGTGTCACTGACTCTGACGACACGAGGTGTTAACGCGCACAAGGAAGGAAGGAAGGCAGCTAGCACTGCTAACGTTAGCCACGCTGTATCCAGGGATGTCAGGATGTAAAGTTTCAAACTCAATACTGATAACCATGGAAACGGGGAAAATTTCGATGATCCATCATAACAGAACAAAATCCTGACAGCAGGAATCAGGATAGGAGTTCCTTGTTGAACTTCCACGTAGGCTTCATGTATAACTGCGAGAGCTACAGCTCTGCTTGTTTTCTGTGCTTCTGGTGACTTGGCAGCATATTTACCATATTTATCTCTTCAATGTCTGGTAGATGTTTTAGAAACAACACACTATTAGACACAAATAGTTAAACTGATGCTCCTTGTTAATGTCCCAGCTCACACGTTAACTAGCTAGAACCACAATGGTACAATGATAACTGAGCAAACGGAGAATGTAGCAACCAGGTAACAGTTAAATGATGTGGTGACTGTTTAATGGTTCAGCGTCGTTGTACCAGGAATTTTTACAGACCTCTCAAAGACCAGGATGTCTGCGTTTACGATGCTTTGCAAAGGTTGTTTCAGCTTCGTTGCCACCACTTGGTTGTCTTGTTTGCATGCAGGCTTATCTGCATCCTCGGCCTTTCCCTGGCATTTTGCTTCATATGCAAAGTTTAGCATGCTATGCCAGCTGTTGGTGTGTTCAGCTGCTAGTGAGGGGAGGAGCTGTGAACTGGAGAAGGCAAAGATGGCACTGTTGGTGTTTTTTATTGATATTTTTTTGGGAGGGGGGTAACCTTATTGTACCCATTAATTTCATTTTTGTTACATCCCACATTTCTCTATAATTTATTCCTCGTAGTTTGTTTATTTTAAACAAATAAAATCATTTAAGGGGATGATGATGAAGAGGTGGGTCAAATATGATACACTTTGCCGCCTTATTGGGTTAAAGCACATCTAATATCAGATCAGTAAAAAGCTGATGGTCCTCTCCCCATAAGTTCACGTTTTCTCAATCTTCTTAATGCGATAACTTCAAAACAAGATGACGTAGGACTTTGAAATTGATACCACAGGTGTGTCTACTAGGAGGCTGAGGAGTGGTTGCCAGCATTTTTATGAGTGTTTCCTGTCTTTTAGACTAGTCCACTTTTTTCTTCCTCTCTCCCTCTGTCGTTTAAAAGACTAGTAAATTAGTGACTAGGCACATCCTTCATCTGTGGTGATGCCTCCATACAAATAGGCAGGCTAAGCAAACCAGAGAGCTGGCATAAATTGGATAATTTAGAAAAGAGCCAAAAGATAATGGCGAGAGAGGCAGGAAACCCCGGTCGCTGATGGAGTCGGAGTCGATAAAACACCTTAAACTGCAGTAGATGACTGTGTGTTCAACTCTAAGTACTGAAATGTAATATTAAAACAGGTTTAAAGGCAAGGTCAGCAACATTTTGCAGTAATGAAATCATTTTCTCCACCATTATGCTTCTTCCCTGCAGCAGTGGCCCATGTACATGGTGGACTACAGTGGAGTGAACGTGCAGGTTCCCGGGAAAGTCAATTACTGAAGGAGGAACCAGGGCGGCAGCAAAGGGATTCGAGGAGGAGTTTGTCAACACTCGCCACTCTTCCACAGTGCAACACTAACACTTTACCAGAGTGCTACAACTTAACGATCTCTCCAGACTGAATACAGAGAGCTGCAGGTTTGACTCTGAGAATGATGCCCCGAGTGTTGAGGAACAACAGAATGTATGTGGGTCGAAATGTTGCAGGGCAGATGTCGGCTCGACGGGACTGCTATCAGCTGGTCGCGACAGTAATGTTGTTGTTTTTTTACAAACTGCAAATATTACCGACGTCGTGTTATTTGCCCTTGCATTTTATAAAACGAGTCATGCTGTTGTTTTCCAGCATTTGGTTGCAATGTATTACTGACAGAAAATGTCTTTCATAATGATATGGTTCCATATTATTCAGATATTTGTACTTTTTATTTATTATATTTATTATTAAAATATAACATTATGTGCAGGGATGTAAAATATATTATTCTGTTACACAGCTCTTCGAGGAACTATCACAACACTAACAGATGCTACTAGCACTCAGTAACTACAGGTAACCGCTGAAAACATGATTAAAATGAAGTGTCTTAATTGGGTGTTGGGGTGACGGCAAGATTTTAGAAATTAAAGGAGACAAAACGGACTCACGGTCTGCCCCACGGAGCAGGGAAAACCTCTGCTCGCATTGAAAACGAGACACTCGGTAAACAGCCTTTTTTATGTTAGCACTACATTAACGATTTGTAAAATATTGTCATTTTAAGTCAGCCTGAATGTATCATGTAAAGAAAAGAATGGTATGTTATTCTGCGGTGACTGTCTCTGGACTAACAATATTTAATATGCTGTACCTTAACGCCAATTAGGCCTTTGAAATAAAATGTGTTGCCTTGCACTTTCATTTTGCAGTAGTTTGTTTTGGTGTAGGCGAGGGGGGGGGGGGGGGGGGGGGTCAACTTAATGAAAATGAAGAGGAGTGTAAAAAGCAAGACGGTGGTGAGTTGAGCCCATAATGAGGATTAAATATAATGACAAATAACTAAAAGCTGTTAGTCTAGGCTTAAATGTCAACGACAGGAACCTGAATATTGTTACTGTCGCTACAAAGTAAGCAAAATTTGTATTTATTTTGTACCTTTCAAGATAAATATCACAAAGTGTTCCAGAACAAACCTGCCGGAGCATAAAAACAAAAGGTCAAAAATATGTTGTTGTTTTTTTAAACAAAGAGTTTTTAGCTGCTTTTTAACAGAATTACAATAATTCAAACGTGACAAAATAAAGGCATAAATAATAATTTTCAATTCAGAGTATGACACAGTGGAAGTTAACTTGGCAATGTTTTTAATTGGTAAACTATGAGAGAGCCAGAGATTTAATGTGAGCTTGCAAAGCTCTTCATTGAACATTTAAGAAAAGTGGCAAAGGGACCTAAAATTTCCATCAGGCAAAATCTGTCAGGGCCCAAACGAGGGCTCTTGATTTTTATTGAGTCGGAGAAGACTGTCTGCTAACCCGTGCTGGGCTTGTAATATGTAACTGTAGGCTTGACATATACAACTGAATGTCATCTGCGTAGAAGCAATAAGAAATATCATTAGAAGTCCTCCAAATGTGCTGAAGAGGGAGCAGATACAACAGAAACAATAAAGCCCCCAAAACAGAACCCTGTGGCACACCGTAGGCAAGAAGTGTATCTGAACTTTGAGGCAGCCATGCAATATCGTCTGAAAGCTCAGACACCAGTAGTTAGAGCATTAACACTTCATAACCAGCCACTTTGTCTCAGCCATTGTTACCAAAATAAAAGTGGGTTCTGCTGTTTCCTTGAGTAATGTTTTACCTGTCATTTTAGGGGACTGTTATTATTATTAATAACATAATTGTGATGAATGCTGGTTGGAGGGGTCCCTGCAGACTCTGGAACTGTCACTGCCTGCAGCAGACTGGCAGCCAGACCAGCATGTACCCCACCTCTCACCTAAAATCAGCCTCACAGGCAGCAGTGAATCAGCTATGACAAGAACTGATGGATGGGTAATCTACAGGAGTCCAAACATTACACAAATCTATTGAAAGAATGACTCAAATCTGTATGTGCATGATTAAAAATGAAGAAGAAGCTGCTGCTCATCATGACTAAAAACAAACAGACTGATTTTGAAAAATCAGTTCTTGAAATGTTAAGTTTCTACTATTTACTCAGTAGACAAAAATTCATCTATCACTATTAAGTTTCTATTATAAATAATGATATAGTCATATTTACCAATTGAAGTTCTCATTTAAGCAGCCTTATTTTTTCAAAAATAATATCTCAGTCCTTGATTTAGGAGAAATTGCTGCATATTTATGTCCTAAAGATTTCCTTTACCTATTCCATATTTAGGGAATGGACGAGCCGCGTTTAAAGCTCTATTCCCAGATTTAAACAACTAGTAACTTTAGTAATTTTAGTATTTTGGAAGAGTGTTTTAAACACTACACAAATAATGACTTTCATTATTTTTACTGTACCCCAGTACAACTCCATAAATGTGGGATAAAATGGCCTCGGAAGTCATTGAAAGCCACAGTGATACATATGGCTGAAAACATGTATCATTAGTAAATAAACATTATTTAGTAGGAATGTTGGAGTTTGTAGTTTAGCACGCCGTTTAGTTTCCCACATTTGCTGTTATGTATTTAGTTCTGCTGACTGCGCTGGTTTTGTCAGTACTGGTTGGAAGGCCTGCTTTGCTTCCTCCTTTTCAGGTCCTAATTAAGAGCTGCTCCCATCTAAAACAGGAAATGATGTCACTGGACAGACTAGACATCTGTCCAGGGTATACCCCACCTCTTGCCCTATGGGCCAGCTGAGGTAGGCTCTAACCCCCATGAACCTGAACTGGATAAGCAGAAGAGGATGGATTGATGGATGGACTTCACCTGGAGCCTATTTAAGTTTGTTTCCTTCCAACATGGCTCTCGCTCCTCCTGGAAGGCTGGAACTTTTCAGGCAGCCAATTCGTTTTTCTTTCCACTCGTTTTTCTTGCTTATCATCCCTAATTTAAGTTGCATGTTGGTTGTAGGTTAGCACCAGTTTTCTTTTCTTCTTTTTCTCAGTTTATGATTAATAAATTGGCTTGGTGGAAGCTGTTGTTGTGTGTCTCTCCCTTCTTTATTATTTCCTGCATGAGCCAGACAAAACAAGCTCGTTACCTGCAAATCTGCAAAATCCTTGAATGTTCAAGGCTGTGAAATCTATTGGGACTACAAAAAGACAGCATCCAATCCATAGGTCCACTAAGATGTAGTGGAGCTATGGATAGGAACTTTAAAAGAGCCTTTAAATACTAATATTACAGCAGCACCATTCCACCTCCCTCTAAGAGCTTTCCTGATGCTGTGATTGGATGTGTGCAAAGTCTGTTAGAGACTGTAAAAAAGTGGTGAGCCAACTTTGTTGTAAAATTAGGAGTGAACTCCCAAATATTGGGAACATTTGGGATTTCCGAAATATTGGGAACATTTGGGATTTCAGCCCTATATGAACTCAGTTAATCAAAGGAATCCGTACACAGCAGTACACCATTCATAAAAAAGGTGCATTTAAAAAAGTTACCAAAAGTGCAATTATTATTATGAAGAGGGAATCTGCCTAAAGATTACAAAGATATCTCTTCATACTGAGCTGTAAACTTGTATTTCAGCTCTAAAGTCGGTCATTTTAACACGAAAGTCCATGGGGATTGGCTCACCTCTGCAGTCTGCCTCAAGTGGCCACTCCAGGAACTGTAGTTGCGTCCAACTGTTGGCTTCGCTGTTCACCCGGAGAGGTCGCTGCCTCCTGTCTTCCAAATTCCTTTCAGTACACTCCACTTATCCACCAGCCTTCACAAAAATGTGCCCCAGTAGTTTTCACCTCATCCTGCTAAAAAAAGACAAACGGACTCACAGCAGCACAAACCTAACCTTCTTGGCAGGGAAACACGGGACGTTGTTGTTGCTATCCATAATTCTCTGCTTGCTGCAGGTAACTTAAAGCAAAAAAGCTCTTCTGTGCACTTAAGAGTCCATTAAGACAGAGTCAAAGTGAAATACCCTGCCAAGCGGTCATGTTCTCCTCTTAACATTTCCACTAGAAATAAATGTTTGAGTGGTTAAAGGAACATTTATTTAGCAGGAAGCAATGGGTTCGTGCTCTGCAACTAGATAACTACAACTGCTCAGAAGGCACCGAGCAGTGCACTGAACACACAGGGCATACATAAAGACTCCTCGGCAGCTACGTCCTAAAGGCTTTGAAAGCACTTCTTGTTTAACAGCTTCTTGCTATGAATGATGGGAGCATAGAGTCACAACTAGAAAACAGAGATCCGTATTTGTGTTTCTTTTTAGCTCTTCTCGGTGGAATAAGCAGCCGTGGGATTGGGTGGCTGGGACTGAGCTGAATCAAAAAGTCATGGCAGATGTTGTAACAGGAGGGGCTGGCTTGGTTTCTTAGCAGCATGTGGTGACCCGGGACCGGTAATAACCTCCAGCATTTCATACCCAGGGCCAAGTTTAAGCCCTAAAGCTGGCCCGTGTTTAAGCCTATTAATAAACCTGAACTCATGCCACAACTGGCGCCTAATGCAGGCACCTCACCTCTACTTGACCCGTGCCTGTTATTGCTTCATAACTTGGAGTGTTTCATGTTTAGACCAGTCAGTGGAATCTGATCGGAACACATTAACCCAGTGTCTGGAGTTAAACTGGAGGGGTTAGGTAGATAAAGCTTTTACATCCACTCTGAGCTTTAAAGGTACTTTATGTAATTTCCTTCTGCAACTTTAGATATAAATGTCACCACCAGGAGGTGGTGTTTTAACACAGTTTAGATCTGGGTGTCGAACTCCAGGCCTCGAGGGCCGGTGTCTTGCAGGTTTTAGGCGTGTCCTTGATCCATCACAGCTGATTTAAATGGCCAAATTACCTCCTCAACATGTCGTGACGTTCTCCAGAGGCCTGGTGATGAACTAATCACTTGATTCAGGTTTGTTGACCCAGGGTGAGATCTAAAACCTGCAGGACACCGGCACTCCCTAGTTTAGATTATGGGTGTCAAACATAAGGGCTGAAGGCCAGATCAGCAAAGTCAGATCAGCAAAGACTCTAATCCGGCCCTACTTAAAAGCTGTGGAAAACTTTTAACTGTATTTTCATAAGTTTTACAGCTTTATCTTTACTGATAAAGATCTCCCCCATGATACACCAAAGTATTTAGGTAATAGATAAAAAATTTAAATGACAGAAAACATCATCTTTTTTCCTTTTTTTTTTTTTAAACAATGATACACTGTAAAAATAAATAAAATATAATTTTCTGACAGGACAATCAATGAGCTTCAGCTCTGCAATTTTACATGTTTTTCTTACAATTTAAGAGATCAACTAATTTTTAAAAATAGTAATTTTTTCACTAATTTATTTTCAGAAATTCATGTCAAAGTTTATGGGGATAATGTGTGGTGATAGGATCTACTTTTAAAGTAGACCAGTCTGTTACTTAACTCACCTGATGCTATACTGATTTAAGTGTTGCCTTAATAGTTTTTTTTTTAGCTTCACGGACTTCAGGTACAAAAAGAAAAACCTTACTTCCTCATCTACATTATTCTGTATCCTCAAATGACTGAAGAGGTGCTCATGCTGGAATTTCATCGTCATGGCAACAGAGAAGCAGCTGATACACAGACTCATTTTATTGCAGCTCTGCCTCTTTACCAGGTGAAGGCTGAAGATAAGAAGTCAAGGTGATACCTCTTCACTCTTTGATGTTTGGAGACTCTTTGTTTTGCTGGCTGATGTATGTAGACTTGATGGACGTCCATCCCGTCCAGCAGTCCATCCCTGCAATCCCCGACGTGTCCTAGTCAGATACCAGCACCACCTCAGCTGGTTCCCTTTAATTGGAGGAGCTCCTCCAAGTGTGCTGAGGCCACACTCCCTGCAAAGGAAACCCAGCTGTCGTTTCACCATAACAGACAGAAGTAAAGCAAATAATCAGGATAATGTGTTTTGCTGTGACCACCTACAGCACCATCAGACATCTCGCACCTTCATCTTCTTTCTGCCCTCTCTGGACGTGATTAGGTGCCAATCTATAATGCTTCAGGGAGCCATGTATTGAGAGCCATTATCCATGATGATCACCGTCGAGTGGTCATACAGCAGCTAATTAGCGGGGGTCGCATACAAGGACCTGAAGCACCTTAAAGTACAAAAACTGCAACACAACCCTGCAGACTGAAGCTTCGTCAGCTCAAACAGATACTCGGATACAAGAGACGAACCAGGGCTCGTTTTGCATTATGTCTTTATTGCAGATATTTTTTCCCCCCATTTTTTCTTGTTGTTTGTATACATGTCAAGACTGAGTTGAGCGACTGTACTGCAGTACTGTGAGCAGAATAATGCATGTGAATACAGGAGGCGGCAACCCGCAGGATCTTTTTTTCTTTAAAATCGAGACGAGTCCGATGACCTTGATTGTCACACTAAAAATGTTCTCATCCAGAGCCGTTGTTTTGTTTTTTTGTTTCATCTCGGCAGCCGTTTACACCTGTCTGGACAGGAGAACTGAGGTCGTCGGGGAGATATACACCTTGTCCCCGTGTCACACACGGCAACACAAACTGTAAAACATTTAAGTGAGCGAACCTAACGCGGCGAAGGTTCTGCACATCCGAAAATAAAAAATAAAATAAAAAGTAAAATCAGACTGTTGTGAGTGCTTCTTCTCATCAAATTGTGTTAAATATATCACGGTCAGATCAGAAGTAGTGTTAAATGTTTTTTAAACATATTTGTCTAATTCTTTTTTTTTTTTTTTTTTAGATTTATTTACAACAGTAAATATTGCCTCTTCTCATCAATGCGGAGTTTGCTACGAGAGGTGTCGCTGAGCTAAACGTGAATGTTTTCAGCAGAAACACTTTGGCATTAGTTACCAATTTAAAAACAACAGAAGAAGAAGAATTGCCCTTTATGGGGAGATCGCACATCTTGCCAGCTAAATGCAGCGTCAGAACTAAAGTGCTTGTGAGACTTTTTATCCCCAGCGTAAGCTCCCATTCTCATGGAAACCGAATGAGAGGATATAGATGAGGCTTGATGAGAAAAAGAAGAGAATAGAATAAACCAAACAAACAAATAAACAGAAAGAACCTCCAGCTGATGGAGGTTTGATGGAGGGCTCAGTCAGTGGAGCCCTGCTGCTTTTTTCTGTTTTTTTTTTATCTGAGTCCAATCTCCTGTAACACGTGACACAACCAAACAATTCTACTCCAACTGTGTCTCCTCTCAAAGAGGATTCAAGGCTTTTATTTAGCTCACTTTCCCTCCCTTCGCTCACTCCATGAGGTTTGGGTGGACGCTGACATGAATTTATTAACACACAGATGTTGCAGGAAGTCCACCTGGGCACAGAGCAGAGGATTCAGGAGGGTTAACTCTTGGTGGGTTAGCGGTGAGTGGAAGCGTGCGAAGCTCGGAGCTGAGGCCTAGCTGGCGCCGCTTCCTGGGGGTTTGAGGCAGTCCTCTGTCACGCCCTGAGAGGCCAGCTCAGACAGAACATTGTCCAAATAGTTGGGGTCAGGGTAGCCGTGGCCCGACAAGTTGGACATCATCTCGGTTTTGTGGTGGATGCCGTTCCACACCACTGTGTCGGGCTCTCCGGTGGTGCTGGACGTTCCCACGGTGAAGATGAGACGCCGCATCCACGCCACCTTCAGCAGCTCGAGGACCTTTACAGCAGAAACACAAGGAGCGCTCGTGAGACACGGCTGGATTTGAAATTTATCATCTCATCGTTTTCCAGCCTTTAAAATATAGATTTGTTACTTTTGTTTGTGTCACAAACAATTGTTCAATAACTTAAGATGAGCCTGGTTCTGTGAGTTTTTCCTTCCCACTGTTGCCAAGTGCTTGCTCATGTGGTCTTTAAGTGATGATTTATAAACCCTGCTACCGGGTTTAAACTACTCTGCGTTTATTAAGGCCGTTGGGTTTTTTTTAACATGCTTTAATGCTTTGTATCTTGTTCTATTTAATCTGAACAAGCCCCTAAAAAGAAAAAAGAAGAAAAATCAGTGATAACTGTCGGCCTCTCTCGGTTTTATTTACCATTATTCATCGGCAGCACGTTTGAAAACTCAGTTTTTAAACCTTACGATGTAACTACAGCCCAGCTGTAATATTAATGACTAACCTCGTATTGTGGATGGATCATCTCAGTTGTTCTCCTGACTGAAGTTTGGTCCGTTTACAGCATCCTGCCATGCGACTGCATTTGTCCCTGACCACCAGGAACCCTCACGTTAACTTAAAACGTTAGCGTTCATCCTCCAGCTTCACTGTGTTTATGTTATGCTAACATCGCTGTGTTGCTAGCGATCACGTGGCACATCATTATGTACCAGCTAGCCCAACTTCAGTAACCCTACAAACGTCACTGCTGTTTAGTTTTTTCTTCATTTATGTTGGAAGTGATAACAGAGCTGTACGTTTGAATATATTCAGAAATCCGCCAGTCAGAACATGCTATATCGTGTTTAGGTGGAAACTAGCGAGCTAACTTCCTGCTAATTGTGTTAAATTTCATAAAATCTGTTTTTATGGATGGATTTTATTACAGATAAAATAATTTCAACAGTTTGTAACTCTCAGTGATGCTGCAGTGTTCCTTTGACTTTGGGACCTGAAGTGGAGTTTGGACACTAATGACGTCAGACTTAAAGACCAGATGGGGCTTGTCTAATTGTTGGGGTTTTTTCTGTATTATTTTAGGGTCTCTAACTTTTACCTTCTTTCCCTTCTTGGCTTATTTAATTATCTGCAAGCAAACTGGTCTCACTGCAGTCCAGACCTGAATCCATCCATGTATTTCATTATGGCATGAAAAACAAAATACGTCATTGAGGTCATGAACTGTAGCAGAGAGCCTACGTTAAGAAAATACAATACGGCTGTGTCCCCAACGTGGGGATATTTTCATGATCTCACATCCATGCAGTGCAGGCAGCGCTCACCCGCCAGCGTCTGCTGCTGCAAATGAGTCTGCGGCGCGGCACAGATAAACTACAACTGGAATAATTTAATCCAATTTTCCATTAGTGAATCACATAAGAGATTATTTATAGACTCTAAAGAGTACGACTGTGGTTACCAGTGAACACGGCATGAGGCACTGATGCACCATGAAAACAACACAGCCCTATAAATGAGCACAACATTAATGATAACAGCGCGCTGGAGTCCTCGTGGAGCACTACGCCGATGTTTGGGTAGATGACGTTCGCCTGTCGACTTCCGGCAAGTCGATGTTCTTACCTTTCTGCCCTTGTCGTTGTCTGGCAGGAAACAGAAGCGAGGGAAGCCTCTACAGGTGTACGGCTGGCCTGGGTTGGGATGCTCGGGACCCTGGTGACGAGGACACAAAGTGACTGATGTTAAGTTATAAAGCTTAATACAACAGAGAGAGAGAGAGGTCACTCGGAACAGTCGGATAATCTAATCAAAGATTTTGCAGATTGTTAACAGTAAACTAACAGATCGATACAAACCGCATTTAAGTGCTTACAACTTCAGGCCGCCTGTGTATGTGGAGGTTATAAATAAATACATAAAAGTCAGATTTACAGACAGAAGAAATTGCGAAAGAAATTGGGCTTTCTTTCCTAAAACGCTGCAATAAAAGGAGGAAGTAACTCTGAGCCGTTCACAGCAGCATGCAGGAAAAGGCTCTTTAGCAGCAAAGCCGAGCATCAGACTGTTAAACTACTTTACAAAGCCCTGGCTAATGGTGAACAAGCTGTCGTCCAGGCAACAGTTTTTCTTCCAGTCATCCTCTAATTAGACGTCCAAATGTGCTGGCGCAGACACAGACAAACATGCAAAAACACCCCTGAGTTTGAGATTACTCTCATGCTTCTGCTCCTAGTATGAAACTGAGGAAAATTTGTCAAGACACAACAGAAAGATGGTCTTTCCTCCTTTTTCCCCAGCTCTCTGTGAACTTGTGATCATAGCCCACATTGAGGATGGTCTGACAATGGAGTTGTTGCAGGAGTTTTGACCTTTTTGTCTTGTTATTGTAACATTTTATAACATCAGTAACTAGTCTACTTCTAAAGTACAGGTTTCTATGATTCTGGTTCCTTTTAACTATTCCAGGAGCTTCTTTTCTCCAGGGACAGCAGACGAATCTGTGCTATCGATTTTGACAGCCTGTCAAGTTTAGCAACAGCAGATTGTGTCCAGTATCTGAACAATCCGCTTGAACGTGCTTTTTCGGCTGGTGAGGATCTGCTCTGATGTATGGCTTGGAGATGATGTAGCTAACAAAATAACAGGAGGTGGAGGTGGCAGAGTTGGAGATCAGGAGATTTTTGCTTGGAGACCAGAAGGGAGAGGATTAGGAGTGAGTACATCAGAGGGACAGCTCGGGCTGAGACGCGTGGGACATGTGCAAATGGGGGACAGTGGATATGCTGAACAAAGGATGATGATTGAGGAGGAAAAGAGGAAGACCTCAGAGAAGATTCGTGGATGTAGCGGAGGAGCACATGCAGAGGGTTGGGGTGGAGGGTGAGATGGAGGCAGAGAAGAAGCAGCTGAAAGAAACAGAAGCACCAGCAGCAGTACCTGTATGCCGGGTGGTATGCTATAGATTATCTGGATGGTGCCGCAGTCTGGGTGGCCTGGCAGCGACTGTGCGATGCTGTATATTTCCATCTTGCCTTTCGGCTGGGTGCCCGTCTTCTCGCCGTAGATTGTCTTACACGAGGGGCACTGCAAGCTGCCATCCTGAGGAGGAGGAGGCGAAGACACCAGAGAGCCACGTCAACCAAACCATCAGTAGAAACAAGCAGAAACACTCAACAACTTCCTCATGAGTGGATCATGATGCGAGAGCAAGTTTGAAGGTGCAATCAATGAGCAGTAAATGAGTCGGGCTGGTCAATCGAGAGAAAATTAATCGCCAATTATTCTGTTTGTGGCGGAAAAAAAACGTATTTCAAAATGTGTTGACTCACCTCACCGATAAACTGTTTTTAGATTTAGAGCTGCTGGTCATGTTTGATCATCATGAATGTGGGCAGTTGTTTAAAAGTACAAAGATTGAACTTATAGACTTTGTTTCAGGGTATTATTCTCTGAAGTAGAAATTCATCCTAAATGCTATTCCACATATCTGCATTTGAAATGACCTGAAACAAACATGGCCGAGGCGCTAGTGCTGTAGCCAGGACCGGCTTCCTGGCCATCAGACTTACAGACTCTTACAGTCGGCATCTTTCCATCTTCGGCCTTAGCAGAATCAACACCAGTTGGGAAATTGTTTTGTTGGTGATGTTACAAATGTTGGTGATGCTGCTCTACTCCCCCAAACCGCTGTCACTACATGTTTGTGTGGTCACATGATGACAGATGTAGCTACCAACACGCCTGGTGATACAGAGAAATTAGTACGCCCATAAACTAGTGCCAAATCCATTAGAGGTTTTCACACTGAGTTGAGATAAAGCTGGGGCGGACAAATAAGGTAATCTATGGGTGTGGGGTTTTTTTTACTTCCTCTGGCTTCCTGTGGGGTGGGGGGTTTAATTTATGCAACTTCTGACTGTACTGCTGTCTCTCTTGGGCAGGACACTCTTTTAAAGATGTTTTTAATCTCAGGTTTTTTTACTGGTTAAATAAAGATTAAATAAAAGTCCTCACACGGTTGTGGTGGTTTTCGTCCTTCAGATCTGAGGCTACACTGCTGATAAAAGTCTCTTACCTTCGTTCCATTGTTGTACATGGCCAGCATGCAGAGCATATGCAGGGTGTGCCCACATTTGATGAATTTTCCCACAGTGTCTGGCTGGATGCTCTGGCCTCCCTCCTCTGTGGATGGGGTCTCGTAGCCAGATGGGTTGGACAGTTGGTCCATGCAGATAATACAGTCCTGAAGGTACATGAGATATCTATGCTCAGAGCAAAATTACACAACACAAACTCACTTCACAGAAACTTATTTACCATTCGGCTCAACAATCACTATCGAACAAGACAGCTGAGATAAAACAATTTTTGTGCTGCATTCAGTTTTGAATTGTGGCTCTCTAAAAAGTCCAAACTCAGTGTTTAGTTAAGCTTGAGCCGAGACAGCAGAAAGTCTTTTGGTCTAGGAGGACACGCAGAAACAGCTACAGGTGTCACAACACAGGATACGGTGGAGCTGGATGATCTGATATCGTCGTGTTGGTGTTGTTCCCAGATCATCATGAAAATGTTGTTCCAGGTTCAACATTGCAAGTGACCAATCACATTATTGTGACGTTATTCTTTTGCGCACCAACCCATTCGTGCATTTATGAAATTCCATTGTTGCAAGGACAATATCAATTCTGCTTAGTTTATTAAAGGGTCAGGGTCAGGGTCCGTTGATCGGCGGACAAAGGCGGTTTCTCGCAGCTTAAGTACAGTTTTTTGTTTTATGCCGGTTTTTCCCAAAGTCGCAAAAGTATGACATCACAACATTCTGATTGGTCACTTGCAATGTTGATCCTGGAACAACCTTTAGTATGATGATCTGGGAACAACACCAACACGAGGATATCAGATCGTGCCGGTGGAGCTACAGGTGTCAGAATTAAAAATGCTAAATTTTCATTCAGCTCAGGTTGAGCTTTGGAAAAAAGGTTAGAGAGACATGACTGTGATGGTTTGGACATGTGCACAGAGGAGGGATGGTGGATATACTGGGCAAAGGATGGGAAGAAAAGAGGACGACCACAGATTTCTGGAGTGACAGAGGAGGATGCTGTGGTGTGATGATCCGCTGTAGCGGCCGCTAAAGGGAGGAGCGCTAAGGAGAAAACAAAGTCTGGGAATAATTCCCAACCAGATTATCTCTTATACTCTTCAGGTTAAAGACAATTTGCGTGGACATGTTATCAGACGTGGGGCTTAAACCAACGTAGAATTACATTTAAAGATGATGGAAATCCAGTAACAAAAAGAGTGACATTGAGTGTTTAATGGCTAATTGTGTAAAATATTTTTGACCTCAATACTGAGCAAAAGAATCATTAATCCAATTCATGCAAGAATTGTTCATCAAAACAATAAATGAACTTTTCTTTCATTTCTAACAGATCTGGGAGTAGATGGGGAAAAACTGAAACATTTACCTCGTCTTGTACTCCAGCCACCACCTCCATGTAGCGCTGAATCACGTCCTCGGGTCTCTGAGTTGATGCTGAAAGAGGAACAAAAGGAGAAAATGCAAAGTCAATGAGCGATTGAGTCAAAACAGGCCAATCCACAAGCATACAAGAAGCAGCAAGAAGAGATTCTGATGAGATGAAATGAAATGGTTTGTGTCACAATCTCAAAATACAATTTCAGTCAAACATTTCCCATCTTTAACTACCATTAAATTGTGTCCAATTTTGCCCAACATCCTCCAATCAAGAACCAGCCGATGTAAATATGTGATGCAGAGGGAAGACGTGAATGCATAGCAGAACAACGAGCATTAAATGTTGATTGGCAACATGAGACATTGAAACAGACACTGTCTGCATTTTGCTAACATATTCTCTCAAATGCACAAGCGTGAGTGTCAAGTCTGTTTAGGAAAGAAAACTCTGCGAGCTAACTAAACGCTCATCCTCGTCGTTTTACGTTTATTGCGTAAGACAGCTCCATTTAAATACAGATTTTTAAAGATTGACTAATTCTTCCCAGCTGAGAAACGCAAAAAACAACAACTTCACTGACCCGTTTCCAGACTCGCTGTGCTTCTAATCGCTGACACGTGACCTGTTTATTTTAACAAGCGGCTGTGACAACATAGAGAAACAAAGAACGGCAGCAATAATGTGAAAGTGACAAGTAACATATTAGCCGAGTGACACCAAACTACAGAAAATGAGCAAAGCCCATTTAACACACACCAAACAGAGAGAAAACCTCAACCTCCAGCAGCTTTTTCTTTCAAATGTTGTTTTGCATGAGAAGCTGGAACGGTACCAACATTTTGTCCTGATGTCAACAACCCTAAACGACGACCTGCTGCTGTAATAAATATGTTACAAATGAAAGCAAACGCCACCATAAGCCGAGAGAGTGGCTCCACTCTGAGCTGCTTGGCAAGATATTCCTCTTATCTGCACTTACTGCCCCCCACAGACTATTTACTCAGGTTTTTCTTCCTGTCGTTTATCACCCATATCTATACACTTGTATTTAGAATTGAAACATTCTGCCAGAGAGCATCGTTTTGCCGCATTTAGCCAACTTAAGGCAGACTTAAGAAGGAAGTTAAAGCTAATGAGGTGCAGGAGTTGAAGAGCCTGAATGACACTGGAGGGGGAAACAGCAGAAAAGCCTGTGATAGTTGAATCAAAGCCAACACAGATAGTCAGTACACTTGCGTGAAAGTGAGTCAATGCAGGATTTAATGTTCCTCAAGCGTGTGATGCTTGAGGATGAAAAGCAGATCACAGGATGACGATGATGTTGATGAGAGGGGAAAAAAAAAAGGTAGATTCGAGGACTGATGGTGTGGTAGCTACCTCTCCTGTGCTGCCTCTTTGCTCTCCTAACTGAACTGCTGGTGCTGGTGCTGCTGCTGCTGTGGGGCTTGATGGGCCTGCTGGCTGGGGGAAGGAGAGGAGGAGGAGGAGGAAGAGAGAAAGGAGCAGGCTGCTGATGCTGTGGCGGCGGATGCTGCTGCTGCTGAGGGAGAGGGGCAGAGGTGAAGTGCACGCCGAGTCCCACTGCTGACATCAAAATGGAGGCCATGCCTGGAAGTGGAGGGGGGTAGGGTGGGGGTTGGTTTAGGTTGAGGCGGGATGGGACAAGGCAGAGTGGGGCAGGTGAGCAAGGCAGGAGGCAAGTGGAGATATGCAGGAGGCAGAAGGGAACAAATCAAGAGGTAGCAGCAGCTGACGCGCCCACATCGAGCCTTGTCCATACACACTTACAAAAAACAATAACACTCAGACGGCAGAGATTTTCAAATTAAACCCATACTTGTTCATGTTCAACAAATTAATCTGGTTTACTGTGGCTGTCCCTCGTCTTAAATCCACTGTGCTGATTGCGAACACGGCTGATGTTGCTGCAGTGGTGACATAAATCTCATCAGCTAAGGGCAAAACACAGGGCGTCCTGTTGCTAGCAAAAGATTCGCTGGGAATCGACTGTGCCCACAAGCTCCAAGTCTGACCAGTCAGGCCACAGGGAATGATTTACAAGAGCGCAATAACCCTCTGCAATGTGGAGTAAAAGTTTCAGTTTTACGATTAAGTGCGGTGCCGTTTACAGACAGGCAAAAATAGAACTTCCATTCTCTTACAAATGAAGAAGTCAAACTCAGAAGAAACAAAAGTAAAACACTCGGTTGAGTGCGGTCAACGGTTTTGGCAGGTACAGCCTGACTTGGGCTAACTATTAGCAAAACATGGGCCTCCAGCTGTGCTACAAAACTGCTGCTGCTCAGGAGTTTTCTGGTCACAGAGTCTCTTTATTCTGATACTGATTAACAGGAATATTTAACACAGTTAAACTAAGACCTGAAGATGTTGGTTGCTGAGGACACGATGAAGGCTACAGCACGCTCATGCATTAGCACACCCTGCTTTAGCCACTTTACTCTAACCAAACACGAAAAATCAACATCATGACCCAACTAGACTTCAAACTAGTGACTGAGATTACAAACTCATCACAAAAGTGTTTAGTAAGGTCACAGATCCAGTGAGTGGTGGGTTAGTTTTACCACAGACATCTATAGACTACAATTGTTTTTCCAAACAGAAGAGTCGCCCCCTCCTGTTCACTAGAACGAACAAATGTTAACTTAATTTTTCAGAACTGTGGGCATCTTTTAAATGCAGCCTACAGCTCTGCTCAAAATTCCATATTTTATAAATGTATTTACATTTTTAAAAAAAAAAATTGGCCAGTTTTTCCTTCAAGGTTGTCTCCTTGGGCACCTCTGAATCACTTCCAGCCCACTGGAAGTCCTGTTCTTACCACTTTTAATGGGCGTATATGCAATTTCACCACACAAGTCAAACTTATCTCTGCTCAGTAGCATCCTTGGTGATCAGAGCTGCATCTCCAAAGATTGACTGTCAATGCAGATAGAGGCTGGCATGATTTTTGAAGAATATGGATTGTCACCAAGTCATTAAAGACAAAAAAAATCAAATAGTTTATGGATGGTAGGATGACTGCCGTGAAATAACGAAAATGGAAGACGGCACCGAGCATCAGACTGATAAAACATGAGGTAATGAGATTAGATGCCACTGAAGATGATTACAGCTGCCAACAAGTCTTAAACATTACTCCACTACATAATTAAAAGAAAAGAAACTTGCCACTGGTAAAGCTAGCATGTCACAACTCATAATTAAGCGTTCATCTTTGAAGAACAGTTCACTGGTTCCCAGTGAAAATCCAGTAGTATTGTTTTGTATTCTGGCTGTACTTTAATATCCTGAGAAATCTGAAGGACAAAATTAACTGCAAACTATCCAAACTGTAGCCCCTACATGCTAACACCTGATCCACAGAAAACAGGATCTTTTACTCCCACAAAAAAAAAAGAAAAAAAAAGGTTATTTGAGATCCAAAGGTTCAAAAATCAGGTATGCTGGAAGAGGTGCAGCGCTGCTCCAGGAGACAATCTTGAAGCAGAGACTGATTCCTTTACAGCATGTTCAATCTTCTAGCTCCCCTGTTTTCCAGTATGAAAACGGCAGGCTAGTGAAAGCCAAAGCAACGTTCATACAAACAGCTGCATGTGTTGGTGTTATGGCCCTAGCAGGGCTTCCTCCTGAAGGTGCCTGTGTGGGCGTGTCCCACTACCTCTTCTGCCTGAGGTGCCACCTTTCCCTTTTGTGCAGCTGACTCTCGTCATTAATTAAGGAGATTTAAGCCCAGGGAAAGGTGAGCTCTGGGCCAGAGTGCCATGTGAGTGGTTACAGCTAGTGAGCTGTGTTTTTTGTGGTGTTTGCAGCTAGTGAGCTGCACTCTTTTTGATTGTCTTTGTACTTTATTGACCAACGCTTGAGTTTTGTTTGTTTCTTTAAATGGTGATAGCGGCTTGTCCGTCTCTTTTAGTTAGTATTAATAGAAACTTTAATAAAACTCTTTAATTTAACCATTTTGCCTCTGTCTCCTTTTTCTGACCCGGACACTTTTTGTTACTTCCCCCTCATTGCCTAGACCCCGTAGGGGAACGTAACAGTTGGTCATTTGGTGTAAAGATAATTTAATTTACTATAAGCTTGTGTCTGCACCAGTATCTGCACTAACAAAGCTAACGTGGGAATGAGTTCGAGTCAATCTCAAACCAGGAAATTAATACATTTGTTTATTTTATATTCTTGACAAAACTGTACAAACTGCAGTTCTTATTCCTATGAATATTCATTCCTGAACAAAGACCATTAAAGCTGTACATTTGGAGAAGAAACTGTAAGAGTGACCCTCCATTTGAAACTATTTCCTCGGGTCTCAGTTCAGCATTTTCACTAATGAGGTTCTGGTCTACTTGCTTTTTCCGGGCTGATTGTATTGATTCAGTTTATCATAGCACACAACCTGACTCATAATTTTTAGGAGTGAGCAGCAGAGAACAAATTAATGCATTGCTTTTCAATTCTGCCATTTTATGACAACTGAAACCTGCTGATGTACTACATCAAACTGCACTCAGATTTTACCACCTCAGGAAAATCAATGTGCTAAAAATATGCGACAATGAGTCATTCATAAGTGGGAAATAAGGTGTGAAACACTATGCTCAAAGTTTTATTTATAACATATTTAATAATGAGAAAAAAAAGAGAGCACACCACCTGGATTAGACAGGACTTCACAAGTGTTAATAAGCCTTTGGCTGCAAACAGTCTTTCTATACCTTCCAATTACATCAAACAAATATGATGGTGTCACCACTTCTTATGTGTATCTGCTTGTTATGCTGGAACCAAAGGCACCAACCACAAACACAGCTACTCAAATCAGCCGAGGTGAGTCCGAGGTGGCAGCTAGCGGCTGTTGGCATGACAGTGTGGCTGTGACCCTTAATTAAAAACAGGTGATTGAGAAAGAAAAGGCCCTCCTTTACAGTTGTTATTAAAGAATGAAATCAGAGACAGAGACCAAAGCAGCTCATTATAACTGGGCTATAAATCATTGGAAGTCTATGGAGGTTGACTCGGTTTTGTAGAGCCCCAAGTAGCCATTAGTAAATAGTCAGAGTAAATTATTACACATAACAAATGTTAGGAATATCTGTTTATGTTTAATGTGCCTGGAAAAAAACAAAAAAGGCCGATATATCAGATTCTTAAATCAAGAAATATCGGCATTGCTTTTGGTCTCAAACATCCCTTATCAGTTGGACTGTAGTACAGTTAAATCGAGTTAGTATTCTGGAGTTCACTTTAGGATTTTTGTAGTCTGAAAATGTATGGTCATAACAATATTACTCCACCATCTATAGAAAATGTGGCAAAGACCAGCAGTCAAATTTAGAAATTGCTTTGAAATACTGGCCTTTTAATTAAACTCGGATGTAAGAGTACATCCATGAGCGATCGTGGCTCAAAGAGTTGGCAGTTCGTCTTGTAACCGGAAGGTTGCCGGTTCGAGCCCCGGCTCGGACAGTCTCGGTTGTTGTGTCCTTGGGCAAAACACTTCACCTGCCGCCTACTGGTGTTGGCCAGAGGGGCCGATGGCGCGATATGGCAGCCTCGCCTCTGTCAGTCTGCCCCAGCTTGCCTCCACCAGTGTGTGAATGTGAGAATGAATGAATAGTGGAATTGTAAAGCACTTTGAGGGCCCCGAAAAGCGCTATATAAATGCAATCCATTATTATTATTATTATTATTATTACCTGTACCTACTTCTGATATTATCATGATATGATATCAATTTTTCCATTTTTTAATGCATGCTTGTTATTAGGAGCCTAGTTTCAAGCAAAGTTGAGTGTGCCACAAGAAAACAGTCTATAAGACATGAAGCATGCAGATATTTTGTCACATATAGCAGGATTCTGCATTTTCATTTTTCGGAAAATACTACAGAAATTATGAAAAAATAATAATTATATGTGGTGATCCTGAGATTTCTTGAAACATTAAGTCAGAGATTCACCACATTTCTTCTTTCAGTTGCTCCCTCCATTTCTCCCCATCCCTAGTATCCTCCTCTGTCACACTGACCTTTCGCATGTCTGCCTTCACTACAAGCTTACCTCAAATGAAACACATTGGGCCCTGTCAAAGTCAAGCAGGGTCTCTACACATGCAAGCAGAAGAGTGTGTGTTGCCTTAGTTAACAGAAGTTTTGAATGAATTTTTAAGCTTGAATAGTAGTGTGTTCTTATCACAGTGCTGGTGATTTTCCTTTTGGTAGAAATCCAAAACCTCTTTTCTGTGCACCAAAGTTTTATGTGCAAAAAACCCCTGCAATTGCTCATCCAACTATTATGTTGTTATAGACTTAAGAGATCAATCAAAAACCAGAGCTGGGTGGGGTTGTGGGGGGTCCACAGCTGTCTTATAGGATCAAGTCTGAATGCTGAAGTTAATCATGCTTTTGCATCCAGAGCCAAATGTTCTGCACAGCATGAGGAAACTTGTGTGAGCTCACACTCATACACAAAACAGGGCTGTTTCAGAAGCTGTTTTTAGGTACACTGCTATGACAAATGGGATGGTATCAGTTAAGCCTCTCTCTGATGTTTGCTTAACATTTAGGGTGCGCACATTTTTATTTTTACCTCCCCCCTTCAGGCTTTTTCTGGCACATTTTTCCTAAACAGACGGACACTCACAGGGAAAACAAATGCAGTGGAGTGGCATCTAAAATACTAACAGTCTACTGAATAAAACCTGAAACTGACTGAGAGGTGTACTGAAGGATAGACAGAGCAGGGGTTACGCTGAGGATGGATGGTCAGTGACCCATTTACCTGCTAGGGCAGAGCTCACGCTGGTGGATCCATTCAGCTGCACAGAGATGGAAGGAACACTGGAGGGCAGGAAACAGAGACGGTGACATTCAGTCAACAACAAAAAAAGCAACAATGAACCAGACAGGAAGAACAAAACAAGAACTAAGAACCGTTTTAGTTTTCAATGCAATCAGAGAAAAGGAAAAGCTTTGGCACTAGAGCCAGAAGCAAGAAAATTAAACCTGTCAGGGAGTAACTGCATAGGGCTTATTTACCTTTACTGACTGTCTCCAGCTCAGTGAATGACTAATTATCCATGTCTAAGACTGATTAACAACAACTCAGCAGTGACTGCATGTGCACAGAGCAACCAGGGAGCGTGACTCTGCAGTCAATATACAGATGGATATGTGCCCAATGAATGTGTTTACTTTGCAACAGGAGAAAAAGAAGCAGCTGTCAGTCCTCGAGTATGATGGACCGCTAAACTAAATCCAGTTAAAGGGCTGCAAAAAGGCAACACTGACTCAGTGCTGAGGTGGTACTGGTCTATTTCTGTAGCCAAAGAGCTCTGTGCACTACAGTCTGAACAACATATTGCTTGAATGAATATGGGCTATGACAGCTTGTCCGCAACTGTAAAAATAAAGATAGTAATACAATTGTTCATTAAGTTAAACGTAAGTGTACAGTGACTGAGATTAAACTTTTAAATACAATTCAAATGAAAAACAAAATAAAGGAATTGAAATAGAGGTGAGGATGATGGTGGTTCCAGACTAACGGATGTTTTTGACCATGCAGTTCATGTTACAAGGGCACCCGCCAGGACATTTGCTGGCACAGATGGGGCGAAGCGAGCCCCAGGCGGCACAGTGACCCAGGAGAGCCACACAGCGAGCAACAGAGAGCTGAAGCCGGCTGCCAAAGAGGGAGAACACCACAGGCAGCCGTGCCCCAGAAGGGTGGAGTTACTCAATGGACAGGAAGCTTGCAACATTTTTTTCAGTCATAAAAGACTTGGCAATTAAAGTACTTGAAAAGGAGTATTATGATGTACTATTACACAATAATAATTATTTTTTCATGCATCGTTGCGCCTCCTTTAGCATCCACACGCATCCACACCTCAATGAGAAATGTGAAAGTGTGGGCTTTAGTGAATGTAAACATTCACCGCAAAAATTTAGACAATTCTTTTGTCTACTGAGCAACCATGTTTTTAATACACTAGTTTTCATTTCTAGTGGCTAAAACTCAGCGTGCAAAAAAATTAAAGCCCAGAGAAGCTGCAAGTGAACTAGATGTTTATTATTCCACTGAATTAAGCACTTTGTCCTGTAAGTAAGCTTTCTCTGCTAGCTGGAACAAAAGGAAGGGAGGTCAGTGATGACACAGACAAGAGTCACAGGAAGTGAGCCAAAGCAAACATACCAATGAAGTACTGGAGCTACAGATCTGTTTTTTTTTTCTGCCTTTCCTGTTTTACAAGAAAGGTCAACACTGACAGAGGCAGGAAAGACAAAGAGGAAGAGGAGGAAAGCAGATAGAGGACCTTGTAACATGAACCCTGCACATCTATCCAAATCACACAATCTAGGATAGGTGTCAGATACCAACCTTAACCCATTGGCACTGGTAGAGTTGGTCAGAGGTGCAGAAAGTTGACTGCCAGATGTCGGTGGAGCCCAGGGGCTGCCCCAGGACATGCCACCAACTGAGAGAGGTCTCCTGGGGTACGGGGAGTAGACAGAAGTAGGATGAGCCGCCACAGCCCTTCCTGTGCCTTGAAGACTAGGCCGGTTCAGACTCCCTGACGAGAAGGAATGTCGCGAACGGCTCGGCATGGGTCCGGTGCTGCTGTGGCTTAAACACTGCTGGCAGGAGCAGGCGGGGGCCGAGGGGATAGCTGGGGGTCCGGAAGAAGCCAGCGGGTAGGGGAGGTTGCACTGGCGTCGCACCTGGCGTCTAAAACCTGTCGATTTGTTAACCTGCGCCAGAGATGTGAGATCCACTATATAATTGTATCCATGCGGGCCCAGATCTGCTGTGCCTTGGCGAGCCTGATAGCTGTGCTCCAAAAGGATAGAGGTTCGCGTCTCATATGGGGTCCATCCTCCTTCATCGTTGGCCCATTCCCAGTAAACACCACTACCAAGGCCGGAGGACTGGGCAAACAGAGACCGGCGTACTGACCGGGTCTTACCTGAAAAGAAAAGAGGCACATTGATTTTTAGTGAATAAACGGAATTAAAACTGCAACGTTGTGTGTGTGCGTTATGTTTTTAAGACATAAACGAAAAGCCCCTTGTTCATTCACTTGTATGCCAGAACTAATGACACATTACATACATGGCTATGACTTAAAACACACATAAACACACATACAAAATTATGACAGTTTGAGACACACCAAGCATCTTTAGATGTTAATCTCACAATGTTGTGAGGTATTTCATGATTTGTAGCTAGGTTCACGTAAAAATGTCGCTAAAGAACTGTAACTTTATGGATACTTCTCAGCTTATATCAATCATAACAACAGCGCCCCTGCAAGCTAACGCTAGCTGGCTAACGTTACACAAACCGGGCCTGTGAGGTTTGAGGCAAAAACGTTAACGAGGAATAAACGTTAAGGTAATGCCATGGCATGTTAGATATGTTTACCTGTGTCCTGTCGAAACTGCTTCAAGCTTGGTATGTCAATGAGGTAAGGCGACAGGCTGGGGTCTGATTGTCCGAGACAGATGCTCGTAGAGCCGGGTGCTCCTCCTCTGTGGCCCCGCGGTGACAGACATCGCTCGATGTAGGCGCTCACCTGGCCGCTGTAAGGCCGCCAGTAACCCTGGTCATCCTGCCATTCCCACACCGCTATCATGGGCTGAGACTGCCCGACAGATCCAGAGGGTGTAGCTGACACAGGAGGCCCGTTTCTAGACCCGTTTACCCTGGCACAGGACCCAGACACAATTGCCATATTCGCCAAAACTAGCCCGAAGCTAACAACAACTCGTTCTGGTTAGCTAGTCAACCGTTTGTCGCTGCGACGAAGACAAAGTGTGCTAGCTGGGCTAGCTTGGCTCGTTAAAAAATTCCATTGTGAATGTGTTAACGCGCCTTTGAGGAAGCTATGAGGTAGGTATCAGTTGGTAAACACTCCAGATAAACACCTAAGTACATGTTTGCGAAGCTGATGCATTCACACGGTTTAGCAGTACATGGTTAACGTTAGCTTTGTTGCGGCGTTGCCAGGAATCCGTCCTTCTTCTGCCGCTGCGTTCGTGGACCGTCGGTAATATCACTACTCAGCTCGTCTCAATCTGAAACAGAAAACGTACAGAAACTGCATGTTTCCCTTTCTGAAAGCTATATTTATTTTAGACCACAGTGACACGGACTATGATTGTATTTAATATCCTTTTTTGTTGTAATTTTTTGTTTTCAATTCAGTTTCCGGAGCTAAACCGTCATTTTAGTTTTGTTTTTATTGTTTTAGAATGCTCAGTTTTAGTGTATTTTTCTTTAATTCTTTAGGTTAAGTATTAGATTCATTTTTTATTTAAAATGTAAAGGGTGGTATATGTCAGCGGCAAGATTTAGGGCAAAAATACAATACAGCGATAGAAATACTTGACACAGAGACAAGCAGACGTTCCAGTATCAATAGACACAGGCACCAATGCCCCATCACAAAATTTATATTTTATACTACGAATTAAGTAAGTAAGTAATTATTGCTTCACTTAATTTTTTTTATGTGTGTAAGTGAAATCTCATCAAATACATCTAATGTCTTTTTGTGAAATGAAATTGTGATTAAAATGTTTCCGGGTGAAATCTGGAGCCGCAAAGATCTGGGATTTTTTTTTTTCAATCTTAGCCGATAACACGCAGACAGTCTTCATTCCTTGGCTCAAGTGGTGGTGCAAAGCGATGATTTATTTAAGGCATTGCGGGGGTGTCGGTTGGTAGTTCTTAAGGTGGAGCACCATTTCTCATGTCAGATGATTAAAACAAAAGCTTTTTGTGCACACCTCACCTCTAAAATTTTCACTTACAAGGTGCGCATGAAGGTTGCATTCTTCTTCTTTCACACTATCCCCCTCTTCTTTCCCTGCTTCTGTATTCAAAGGAGATTAGAACCCCATCAGTAGTATTTCTGCCCTCAACTGGAGATAAATGGGTATGACACAAATAAGTGCATATGAAAATCTACCAAACGGCCTTCTAAAACCACAGGCTGGTTGCTTGAGTAATTACTAATTATTAACCAGACACCACTAAACTGAATGCTGCCCAAAATTCCAGTGCTAGCAGGTATAAGACTAAAGATGGCGATAAATGGCTTTGTGATCCATCTGCCACACAAACTAGATTATTACTGGATCTAGTTTGTAAGGATGGTGTTCATTAAATTCTGCTACATGATAATAGAACTAGACAGTTCTGACACCAGTGTGAACATTGATTAAAGTAGTGGCCAAATGGGATTTGAGCTTTCCCCTTAGCCCATAAAGTGACATATAATCAATAGCCAAGCCCATGCCAAGTAGTTTCAAAGTGACAAATGTAATAATAATAACTAATAAAGACAAGGATCTGATGTTTCAATATAAAAATAAAACCATTCATCTATGGTTTTTCTAATGTAACTAGAACACATTGTCTCCACAGAAATGACAGTAAAAAATGATGCAAGCAGCCAATAATTGGTTTGAAGACGGAGTCAAATGATTTAGCAGTGAGAACATTGCTTTGAGTCATCTTTTCCTGAGGTCTGCTCTTAAAGTCCTGCAGTTTAAATGTTTTCAGATTTATCAGTGTTAAATTAATTTATGGCATCTGATGTTCTTGTTATTTTTCGTCTTTGTCTTGCGCGCAACAAGAACGCAGAAACACTGTAAAACACTGGAACATTTGCAGTCCCTATGCCCGCATGACATAGAAACTTTTTTTAATAAATCTATCTGTGCACACAGTTTTGGTTTTATTAGCTGAAGTTGTGAAATATGCATTTGAGATTTTTTGCCTTCTTCCTCAGTACAATGAAGGTAACTGGAGCTTTGTTTGTGGTGCCTGCAGCAATAAGAAATGACATTTAAAAATTTAACAGGAACAGAAGCAGTGTCCCTGCAATAATCCACAGGCATCACTATGATTAGGTTTCTAGGGGCGGTTTTCTCTCTTTCTCAGCCCACTTAAACAATCCTGGTTGTAGCTGAAGGTCACACGCTTCTTAAAACTGAGAAAATAGAGTTGAACGAGAGCCACAGTCCATTACCGTGATTCTGTAAATAAGCAAAATAAATTTTAAAAAAGCATGCTTAGGCACAGTGACTAGTTTGTGCCCACCTTTTAGGCCTGTGACAGCAGGGATGGGCTCCAGCATGCCTGTGACCCTCAGCTGGATGAGAAGTTAAGAAAATGGAATAATGGAGCAAAGGAGCTTAAAGCTCCAGCAATACTTTTAGAATACAGAACAATTTCATTCTTTGACAGACGTATTTTGACTTGGGGCCTTCATCACGGTCATCACAACACAAATTATAGACAACATTTTAAGGAGAATCGAAAGGATGAGCAAAGCTGCCCGCATGTCTGCTGTTTCCTGTGATACAGGATCAGAGTCTTGCACTTAAAAAACATTTTTAAATCATTAAAAAAATAAAATTAAAAATGATTTTGTCACAACTAGCAGATGAACCTGCTATCAAAATGCAGGTAAAAAAAACACCTTTCAAATACTACTTTTCAAATTATTATTATTAGTTTGTTGAGTTTTCTACAGTGAATGAGCAAAAAACAGATTAAACATTCACAAACATTAAATTAGTTTTGCTATTGAACTATGATATATCTCGTGATGCTCAGAAATTATTATTGAGGTCTTGCATATGCGTGACCACAAACCACACATGGTGTTAATACACCAATCTGCATTTGATTATGAGTTATTATTAATCTCAGGCTCTCTTCCACAGCATGTCTGTTTTCCTGTCTTCCTCCCCTCAGCCCCAACCAGTCACTGCAGATGGCCGCCCCTCCCTGAACCTGGTTCTGCAGGAGGTTTCTTCTTTGTTAAAAGGGAGTTTTACCTTCCCGCCGTTGCCAAAGTGGTTGCTCACAGGGAGTCATCTGATTGTTGGGGTTTCTCTGTAATATTTCAGGGTCTCCACTGTATAATATTAAGCACCTTGAGGTGACTATTGTTGTGATTTGGCACTATATAAATAAAATTTAACAGAATTGGAATTACTGTTAATCATGTCATGTAGGATGTGTGTCAATCAGTGTAATAAGTGAATTAGCCCCCAATCAGACAGGCCTAGATACTTGTCTGCAATGGTCTGGCAACCACTTGTTGCTAGGGAAGTTCCCTACCTCGAGGCAGACTTTCACACTTTTTGATGTTGTACTACCACTTTGCCACCAGTTATAGAGTATTCGAGGAAACCGTACAATCAGCTAGCAACAAAAGATTTTTGATGCAGCACCTTCTTTGCAACCAATTTCACCCACCTCTAGTAACCTCTAGCTACTAATGCCATTCAGCAGGGATTATACATTTTCTGTAGCAAACAGTAGTTGCATAAGGTATAGCAGACAAAATGTGCTAAACAAAAACTAGATTCTTGCTTTAGATCGTGACATTTAGTGAATGCAATGTAAGCATTTCCAGTACTTACAAGATAATGAGGACACAATGCTGGAAAAATTAATGCAAAATAATGCAGTTGAAAAGCACAGCATTTAGATCCATCGCTCTGTAGTCTGCTTTGACAACATGCAATTTGGAAATGCCATTTATGGCTGCTTTGGTGCCATTCTGTATGCAAACTTGCTTATAGCATTTACAGCTTTAGCATGGTGGGAGCATTTATTACATTAAACATATACATAAACTTTATTAAATAATGGCTGATGTACATTTGATATTAATAACGGATCTTAGACGCTTAATTTTTACTCAGCAACTATGAAATAGTCACCTGCACTTATCAGTGTTAATAAATCATGGATTTCATAATTCATCAAGTCTGCAGTTGTAAATGCTAATAAGCAGCTTATAAATGGATTTTGGTCCAGATGTCTTGCAGACCTTTACAAGAAGATAAGTGATCAAATGGTGAGTTGTAAGGGAGAATTAAATAGCAAAGGGCTGTGATCCATGAAGGATTTGATCACAAACTTGCAAGCTTAATCTGATCTGTTGGGTATGGGAAATGTTGTATTAGCTATTTCTACATCTTTAAATACAGTTTAAAAATCCTGTGAACTGATACAACTATGCACACTTTTTACATGGTATTTGTTGTGGTAGTATCTATGCTGCCTCATTTGATATACAAACAAACCCAGTTTTGAGAAAACTGGGACACTGTGTGGAAAAAAATTAAATATGATGCAATAAATGAATAAACAAATGCAATTGGTTGAATATCTGATTAACTCACTTTATTCACAATGGAACAAAAAAACCCACAGAAATCAAATGTTAAACTGAGAAAGTGTGACATTTTAGGAAAAGTATTAGCTCGTTTCGGATTTGATGCCAGCAACATGTTTCAAAAAAGTTGGCACAACAAAACGTTGGAAAAGTGAGGGTTGGTTAGAAGAACATCTTAGAGAGGCAGAGGTTCACCAATCTGCAAAAAACCGATGTATAAATTGTTGAGCAGTGTCAGAATAATCTTACTCTGTATAAAAAGTTACATACACAACCCTTAAGAGTGCAAAATATCATATAAAATAGATACATACATACAGACTACAGAATCATTGGTATCTTGTGATGTTGTGGCTTCACTTGTTTTCCTCCTCTAAGTTTCACCTTCTTATGTTACAGTGTGCAACTTTCTAAAAGTTTACCATTTTATTTTCCATTACTGTATTTTTTGGACTGTAAGGTGCACTTAAAATCTTTTAACTTCTCAAAAATCGACAGTGTGCCTTATAATCCGGTGCGCCTTATGTATGAATTCTGCTTGAGGTTTCAGGTCCCAAAGTCAAATGAACACTGCGACACCACTGAGAGTTAAAAACTTTCTAAATTCTTTCATCTTTAATAAAATGATCAGCGTTTGTGCTTTACCAGGTGTAACAATTAAGTTTAACATCCAGGCATCCATGAAAACAGAATTTGTTAAATCTAAGGAAATTAGAAGTTAGCAGGAAGTTAGCTCGCTAGCTTCCACCTAAACATGATATAGCATGTTCTGAAAAAATATAAACGTACAGCTTTGGAATCACTTTTGACGTAAATAAAGACAGAAAACTAAACAGCAGTGATGTTTGAAGGGTTACTGAAGTTGGGCTAGCTGGTATATAATGATGTGCTACGTGATCACTAGCGACACAGCTATGTTAGCATAACATAAACACAGTGAAGCTGGAAGATGAATGCTAACTTTTTCCCCACTTGATAAAAGTTAACATGAGGGTTGCGATGGCCACTAACTTTCTGCTTCTAAATTCAGATAAAACTGAGGTTATTGTACTTGGCCCTAAAAATCTTAGAAATATGGTATCTAACAAGATTCTTACTCTGGAAGGCATTACCTTGGCCTCCAGTAACACTGTGAGGAACCTTGGAGTGATTTTTGATCAAGACATGTCCTTCAATGGACATATTAAACAAATATATTGGACTGCCTTCTTCCATTTACACAACATCTCTAAAATTAGAAACTAAACTATTTCATGGATTTATTACTTCCAGGCTGGAGTACTGTAATTCATTATTATCAGGAAGTCCTAAAAGCTCCCTAAAAAGCCTTCAGTTAATCCAAAATGCTGCAGCAAGAGCACTGACAGGGACTAGAAAGAGAGAGCATATTTCTTCTGTATTGGCTTCCCTTCATTGGCTCCCTGTCAAATCCAGAATTGAATTCAAAACCCTGCTCCTCAAATGCAAGGTCTTAAATAATCAGGCCCCATCATATCTTAATGACCTTGTAGTACCATATCACCCTACTAGAGCACTTCGCTCTCGCTCTGCAGGCCTACTTGTTGTTCCTAGAGTATTTAAAAGTAGAATGTGAGGCAGAGCCTTCAGTTTTCAGGCCCCTCTTCTGTGGAACCAGCTTCCAATTTGGATTCGAGAGACAGACACTATCTCTACTTTCAAGATTAGGCTTAACACTTTCCTTTTTGCTAAAGCATATAGTTAGGGCTGGACCAGGTGAGCCTGAATCCTCCCTTAGTTATGCTGCAATAGGTGTAGGCTGCTGGGGGATTCCCATGATGCATTAAGTTTTCCCTTTCCAGTCACCTTTTTCACTCACTATGTGCTAATAGGCCTCTCTGCATTGAATCATACTTGTTATTAATCTCTGTCTCTCTTCCACAGCATGTCTTCTATCCTATCTTCCTTCTCTCACCCCAAGCAGTTGCAGCAGATGGCCCCGCCCCTCCCTGAGCCTGGTTCTGCCGGAGGTTTCTTCCTGTTAAAAGGGAGTTTTTCCTTCCCACTGTCACCAAAGTGCTTGCTCATAGGGGTCATTTGATTGTTGGGTTTTTCTCTGTATGTATTATTGTTGGGTCTACCTTACAATAAAAAGGGCCTTGAGGCGACTGCTGTTGTGATTTGGCGCTGTATAAATAAAATTGAATTGAATTGAAGGTTATGGAAAAATGCAATCGCATGACAGGATGCTGTAAACTAGCCAAACTTCAGTCAGAACAACTGAGATAATCCATCCACAATACGAAGTTAGTCATTAATATACTGCAACAACATAGGAATAGAGCAGCTGCAAGAGAATTCAACATTAATGAATCAATGGTACAGAAGTGGAGGACGCAAGAAGAATGAGTTGAGTAAAGTCTGACTTATCTGACTGTTTTGTTTTGCTTAATACGCCTTATAATCCGGTGCACCTTATGTATGAAAACAGACCTGTTCATCGACAGTGCGCCTTATGATCTGGTCCAAAAAATACAGTAAATCTTTGGCAGATGTCTGCCACAATGGAAAAGTCGTCTTGTACTTGAGCAAATACCTTGAATGATAACAGAGGCTCACTACTCAAAAAGCAGGCTAGAAAAGAAAATACTTAATCTACAGTTAAAGAAGCTACAGTCTGTCAGATTTTTTTTTAAAAATCCCAGCTATTAATCAATGTGTGAGTAAGACTCAAAGTCCTACATGCAAGTGGTGCAAAGAACATGATGCCAGTGGAAATGTGAGGAATATTTGCAAAATAATTCACATTTGGAGCTCTGCCCATTTTCATGACTGTGCACATCTGGTAATTGTTGGATTGTCAGGTTTGTGAAGTAGAAAAAATGTGGTGACAAAGACCTTCCCCTTTGTCTAACTGGAACCTTTCACTGCTTTTACACTCTGTGAGCAATCATGTCTGAAAGATCACACGTGAGGCCGAAGACGAAGGTTTGCCACGTCATCTGGCACGCTCTTAGCATTCATTTCTCCAGACATTATGTTGTCACTCATGCTGTCAGTTCTTGTGTTAAGGGCAACATCACCCTGCATTCAGTTAAGCCCCCCCAATATGGATGGATGGATCTTAGGTGGACCACCTAAATCTACCACTTGGAAGATTGATAGTTTTATCCCAAACTCCTGGACTCCACATGTCAAAGTGTTTTGGGCTATAACCACAAATTGCACCTGATGCATCCACTGGTATGTGAGTCTTTGTGTGTCACAGATGAATGAAGTGCAAGAACACTATAAATAGAAGAGAAGTAGACCGTTTCCTGTGCACCTAAGAACTTTATTTGCGTCCACAGCTATGGCCAGTCAGGAATCTACATTTGCAACCTAACATGAAAACCTTTGTACTCTGGGAGGAAGCTGGAGTAGTCCGGGAGTTACTGCCTGGATCGGCCAATAAAGCCGTTTTCATACATCTTTTGTAACACTGAATTCTTTCAGACATCGTCCAGCAGAGGTCCATGTGAAAATGTCCTGCTGAGTCACATGAATCACTTTAATGTAGGGGAATTGACACAAGAGGATGGAACAAGAAACACAGAGACGAACTGAACTAAGAACTAAATAGAGACTAATTAGACTGAAAAAATAGGCAAAGAAGAAAATATAAACAATACTCAAAATCAAACAGAAAACATTTAAATAAAAAATGAAAGTCCATAATCTCGGAGTCTATGGACTTTCATGTGTTGTGAGAATAGATGGGTGACTTGATGACTCCAACACCAGGCAGCTGGTCTTGGTTTGGAATTCTTAGTATATCTGAATTTGTTGTTTATTATAATCTTTGCTCTTGGAGTTTTGGTTTTAGTCTTTATTGAACTTTGGATTCCTGCTTTGATTTCTTGGTTCTTGATTACGATTGTTCTGGTTATAGAGATTCAGTTTTGCATAAGGTGTGTGTGGGATCAAGTCTTAGTTTTAACAGTAGTTTCCTGAGTGTTTCTCCATCTGTCCCTCCCTCTATTTTCTTTTTTTCTTTTTGTTAACATCTTGGTTAACTTGTGTTCCCTAGCCTGACCTCTTGTTAAGCGATTGCATCCATGTCTGTTCTAGCGATATTGCTTTCTAACTCTTTTACCTTTTGGTTTTCTTACATACCTTGCATCATTTTTGTTTTCTGTCTCCTGGATTGCACTGATTACTTTCACCTGTGCTAATTAAATGCACCTGTGTCTAATCCATAATGGGCCCTGTGTGAATGTGCAGTACAGTCTTCTCTGTCCTTTGAATGATGGTTTGTATGCTTTCACTTTGTCTGTGTAGTAGTAGGAATTTGTATTTCTTTGAGGCTCACTTTATCTTTTGTTAGTTTTTCTTATCAACCAATAAAGTCTTGCTTTTTGTTGTTCTATTTGCTAGTATCCTTGGGCCCTTTATTAAAAAGGAAGTAGTACAGGGACTTGCAGGGACTATGTAGTAAAAGGCCTGGGTGAGCTTAACCTACTCAGGGTATCTTTCAGTGATTTGGATTCACTAAACTATAACATTGGCAGTCGGGAAACTGGTCAATTATTGGTCAGTCGGTCACACGAAACTGGTTACCAACTCAATAAATTAACCCAGTTTTCCCTGCACATTCATATATAAAGGGTGGCATTAGCAGCATCTGACCACTCACAGTTGCAGATGTCCATAAAGGCAGCAGAGAGGCTGATTTTACAAAAGAAGATAAAAATATAATATTAGAGAAATGTGTAGAGGTTAAACACATAATACAGCCTGAAAGCAACAGAGCTACTGCAGAAAAATCAGCAGAATGTGTGTAAGAGCAAAATACCTGTATGTCAGCTTTAAAATATTTAGCCTATTAGAAACCCTAACTGAGATAGGATAGTGGAGAGGAGATGGAAAAGCTGCAAGGGAGCAGAAGAACACATTGTGTTGGCAGTAAAGTACCTTGGGCTAGAATCAAATCCAGGCCTCTGCAATAACCTTATAGAATACTGGTGGGTTGCTCAACCTGTTGAACTATACCTGTGCTCGTATGTCATTACATTAAAGTTTGAAACATAGTTTTAGTTTTTATTCTTTCTGTGGCAGCCTCGGTGGTCTGTGAGCAAGTGAGCATTAATTACACAGAATTTTGTGGTGTTTCTATGTGGATTAAACTGCTTCTACTGTGCCAGACATTTGAATTTTGTTGTGTAACTGTCCTTTAACGCAGTGCTAGCTGACAGTGGTCTTCTGCTGCTGTAGCTCATGTGTTTCAAGGTTTGATGTGATGTGCATTCAGAGGTGCTTTCCTGCGTGCAAGAGATTATTTGAGTTGCTGCTGACCTCGTACCAGCTCAAAGCAGTCTGGCCGCTGTTCTTTGGCTTCAATAAGACATTTTCAGTGGATGTTTTCTTTTTGTGGACCATTCTCTGTAAACCCCACAGATGGTTGTGTGGGAAAAGCCCAGCAGATCAGCAGTTTCTGAAATACTCAGACCAGCTTGTGTGACATGAACCACTATCCTGTATTCAAAGCCATGTAAATTATCTGATGCTTAGACTGAACTTCAGCAGATCATCTTGACCGAGTCTATATTAAAATGCATCGAGTTGCTTGGCTGACGTTTCTGTTAATGAGAAGCTAAACAAGTGTACCTAACAAAGTGGAAGGTAACTTTATTTAGTTTTTATTTCCTTTCTCTGCATTCTGTCTCTTTTGTGGAAAACTGTAAAATGATTATACCACTGTCATTAAATCACCGTTTCATCTCTAATAGATTTGGGACCCCTCTCCCTTTTGATTTGCAAAAGTGATTTGTGAGCACCACTTAGACAAGGATCACAAACGGTGCCAGCACCCACTTTCCCTAATCTCTCATGCATGGGTTGCAATCATGTTGTTTTTTCGATGATGAGCTAAAGTGCCAAAATTAGCAAGAGAGAAGATGATCTCTTGCGAGTCGCAGCTTGCATGTTGCAATTTTCATGAGATTGGCCCTGGGACAGGGGTTATGGAGATGGGCTGGATGATGTGCATCGAGTCTTGCAGATCACTGGGCCTGAATGGTGAAAAAAAGATTTGTCCTTATCCAACATTTCCTGGAGAAAATGAGAATTTTATCACAGTGCACTACAATAACCTCTAATTTTCCACCCCACTGTCCAAAAACCGTCCACTCTCCTTTTTATGGAGACTCTGTGGTCAGGGCCTGTGCACTCTCTATAGTGTCAATTATATGAATGAGCCCCACTGCATTCAAATGAAACTTTTCATGTGCCAGAGTTATAAGGCAAAGGGGTTCCAGTTGAGGATGAAATAATGAAATATTTCCTCTCAGGGAGCCGGGTCCCGGTGCAGTCTCGGCTGGCTCCAGAGAACCAGAACAATCTCCATTATCCAGTGGCTCCATGCCCACATTGGGGCTATCAGTATCAATAAAAAGTCCACTCCCTCACTCTTTACAGTGCGGCAGACTCAGGGCCAGGCTCGCACATCTATTCTCAGTGGAATGTGTTTCCCCCAAGGTAAAGATATGTCAGGCACTGAGCTGTTTTCTTTAGGACAAACAGGCCGATCTGCAGGCTCAAATGCCAGAGAGTGCTTGAAGTGGAACGAGACAATATGGCCTTTGGGTTTATTGGAATGAAGTAATTGTCCAACAAATGGACAACAAATAGCTCTTTCACCAATCTAGAACTAGTTTTCACGCATTTGTGCAGAATAATTAGTGTCCAAAAAGCTGACGCGAGCATGACACTGCAAAATTCTGCTCCCAAAGTAACCGCTGGTAGCAAGGTCTACGGGTGGGGCCACTACAAGAAATTACCCCAGCCTCTTATGCATAATGCTAACATTTGGTTCTCTCACCTGTCCAAATATGGGATGATTTCTCAAAAGGTGTCAAGACAGAACAGGCAGAATGACTGATGCATTGGAAAATAGATTTTTTTAAAAAAAGAAGCTGGCTCTGGAGATTCTGACACACCAACCTACCAACAGATGCTGTCAGCATCATCCATCAACGGAAGGTTGAAATCCATCTTTTCTCCTCTGGCTGGAGATAACATGATGGCATCACTGAGTAAATCCACAGAAGCCACCTCTGGACCCTGAGTGACAGACCAGTAAATATTGCAACATGGCCCTTAAAAAGGGAACTTCAAAAATTCAAATTCAAATTCAAATTTTATTTGTCACATACACAGTCATACACAGTACGATATGCAGTGAAATGCTTAGACAACTGCTCGTGACCTAAAGAAAAAAGAAAAGGCTATGAATAAGATAGGAAATAAATATGAAAATTAAAAAGGGTAAATTTAACTACGAAGGAATAAAATAAAATAAAATATAAAAATTAAAGTTAAAAATGAAATAACTGTACAACACAAATTAGAATGAAGGGTAAATTTAACTGGGAAAGAATAAGATAAAATATATAAATTAAAGTTGAAAATAAAATAACTGTACAACAAAATACACAATACACAGTATAGAAATATATAAGAATGTATGAAGAAATATAAATATATATATACACAATACCAGCAGCTGTACAAGTATTAAATGGAAATGAAGAATATAATGTCCAGTGTTGTGCAATCCACATTATTTAGTGTCTTGTGCAGTGCAAATATGCTTAAAGTGATTTAAGTGATGAAGTGAAAACAATGTCCAGAATGTTCAGTGTGTGTGTAAGAAGAACACTTGAACACTTGAAGAACTTCACTAAATTTTGAACATCGTAGATTGTTTACACGTTTCAGGGGCTGCTGCTACTAGTGAGGAAAAACACTGTATGAAATCCGTCAACAGTGTTGGAGTTGCAATGTGGGTGAAGGTACAGCAGCACTAGGTTTGACAAGAAAGCACGACTCTTGGAATGGAACATGTACGTATTCTTCAGCAGCTTAGATTTTGACCCTTTAAAAAAATACTAACTGTCATTGTGTTAAAACAAGTTAAATCCTAAATCTCTGTTCAAGATACAGCAGGCTCCTACCAACAGCACTGGCTCATCCATGCCCCAAATTAACCTCTGTGACACAGCCTTCATGCTGGTTTCTGCCTGCCGCGCACTGAAAGCTCACTAGCTCAAAGGACTAATGCACCAAAAATCTTTTAACATCAACCTGGTTTTAACTCTGATGTCAATGGATTCGTGACATTATGAAATGGGCTTTCAAAGAACTGATATGTTTATAACATACTGCAATCGATATGGCTCCACATGAACTAGAATGGATTCTAATGGCAACCCAGATTCACAGGAAATAAACGTGACAAAATATGTCAAAGTGCCAATAGAAACTTCTCAAATCACTCATGCAGGAAAATCCAGTTCTCTGGGAGTTCAGACTCACCCAGCATCAGAACTTCCCCAGAATCTAGATGAATGCACTTGACAAAAAAGCCCTATGCTATTACATGAGTGGCTGTGATAAAACAAGCATCACTTAGTTGTATTGTATGCAGCCTTTATCTTTATAGCATAAGGCACTGATAGTTGATTCTCTACTAAATATAACCCTGTTTATGATGAACATGCAACAGTGTTGGAGGTACTTCTTTAGGCTCATCCTATCTCTAGCATCCTCCTCTTACACGCCCACCCTCTGCATGTCCTCCTTCACTACATCCATGAACCTCCTCCGAGGTCTTCCACTGTCCATCCCTCCTCTGCACATGTCCCAACCATCTCAGCCTGGCCTCTCTAACTTTGTCCCTCTGATATACTCATTTTTCATCCTGTCCATCCTGGACACTCCCAATCAAAATCTCAACATCTTTAACTCTGTCACCTCCAGTGCGGCCTGCTGTCTTTTTATCAGTACTACTGTCTCCGAATCATACATCATAGCAAGGTCTCACTAACGTTTTTGTAAACTTTCCCTTTCCCTCTTCCTGCCGTCCTCCTGTCACTAATCACCCCTGACACTCATCTCCTCCCACTCCACCCTCACTGCACGCTCTCTTCTTCACCTCTCTGTACCAGTGTACAAATGTTTCACAATTGGACCTCTGTTAGAAAAGATGATTAAACAACATTGATGAGTGGGGTTAGGGAGTGGGCGAAGCCATAAATTGCGGTTTGATACATTCCCATTTCAAGTAATCTTTTTCAAACTCAATGAAGCAGCTGAAAGTGTATAAACCTAATGAAGTACAAGACCAGGTAAAGCAATACACAGCAGTGAGTAGAGACAAAACTGTGCAAAACAAAAAGTTGCAAATGGGGCTCAAACCATGATTTTAACCTGCAAGTTATTCCATCAGCATGTTGTTATATGGTCATCACTGATCAGCAACCTAACTGGCTGCATGTGAGTAAGGAGTAAGAGGGGGTTATCTGCTAATTGAAAGGTCAGTGGTTTGATCCCCAGCTCTCCCAGATGTTTCCTGGGATACATTCTGAATGCCGAATGGCCCCCAGTGTGTTCATCTGTATTGCAACAGATTGATGAGGTCTTCCCCTTTGACAGATGGGATTGTCTCCATCCCCCTTGCAACCCTGAATTGGATAAGTGGAAGAAGATGGATGGATGGTATCCATATGTTTAAAGGCATGAAAGTGAAAGGCCATAAGTGCAGCTTGTAGTGTAAAACTACTTTAAGAACTCAGTAAGAGTATGAACCCCAGTCCATTTACTAATTTTACCGCAGCTGGTATCTCAGGGCATCAAAGCTAAAAGCCAGGAGGCATCTGACAAACAGGCGTTATGTGATGCCCCGGGATGAGGATGTGTTGCAGGATCTTTCACTCCCTCATTTATTGCCAACCATGTGACTTTTCAACCGGAATAAAATCCCCACTAAAATACATCTTCATGTACAAAGTGTATAGGCTTGTATTAGGCTGCAACAAAAGCTTTAGAAAACATCCCACTTACTGGCACAAGGGCTAATTATAACAAGAGAAACTGCCACTAAAGGCTGGGGAAATGTGTCCAGCAGCGAATGAAAATTATATGTCTGAACTCCGTGTAAACACGAGGGTGGGCTTCCTGTACATTATGCATTATGTATTACAGCTAGAGATGACAACAGTAATTTCAGTCACCAATCAGTCAAGCTGTAATGCAAAACACTGCTGCTTTTTTTTATGTTTTGATGTTATGAATCACTTTCAGCGAGTACACTGTCAGTTCTTGGTTTGGTTAAGTTTTATTTTTTCAGACACTTCCGCCTATCTGCACTCAATAGGAGCCACTCCTGCCAATGCGTATGAGACAAATTCAAATGCTGGCTTGCACGATGATTTAGAGACTTCTAAGGACAACTCGGAATGAGAATACCTTTTAGCGAGATAATGTTTCTGAAAGACAACAGTTGGCGTTGTTCAGACATAAAGTCTCATCAACCAAGCATGGGCATAGAAAGCCTGACAGCTTAATGGGATTGTTAAGTTTAACTATGAAATGCAGAGTGTATTTTTGGCAAAGCAATAAAAGATGCGCTTTGCTTACAACCAATATGACACAACAATATGGACGACATCTTGTTTACAGTCCCGTCTGTCTGTCATATGTCATATTGTATCAGCCAAGACGAGTCGGCACAGGCTTCACATGCATTATGCAGAGAACTTTAGTTCTGTCTCTCAATAACCCAGATTCCAGTAGTGATTTGAACTGAAGTAATACTTTGCAAAACAGCAACTCGATACATTCAGGCATGCAGACATGCTCAAGTTCAAACCGAGCGTCAGGATGGGGAAGAAAGGCGATTTAAGTGACTTTGAATGGTCGTTGGTGCCAGATGAGCTGGTCTGAGTATTTCATAAACTGCTGATCTAGAGAGATTTTACAGAGACTGGTCCAAAAATGAGAAAACATTAAGTGAGGAGCAGTTTTCTGGGTGCACTTCTCAGGCCTCTGCTTTGTTGATGTCAGAGGTCTGAATGGCCAAACTGCTTTGAGCTGATAGGGACGCAACAGAGACTCAAATAACCACTTGTTACAACCAAGGTATGCAGCTAAAAACATGAATCTGAGCATATAGTTTCTGCTGTGACATTCGGATGGTCAGACTGTGAAGTAAATAACATAAAAGCATGGATCCGTCCTGCCTTGTATCAACAGTTCAGGCTGGTGGTGTGTAACGGTGTGGGGGATATTTTCTTTGCAGACTTCGGGCCCCTTAGTAGCATTATTTAAACTCCACAGTCCTCCTGAGTATTATTGCTGTTCATGTCCATCCCTTTATGACCACAGCGTGCCCATCTTCCAAATGCTGCTTCCAATATGATAACACAACGTGTCACAAACACATCCTCCCACCAGCCGTTCGCAGCAGGTGACTGCCCCTCCCTGAACCTGATTCTGCTGGAGGTTTCTCTCCTGCTTATAGGGGGTTGTCTCTGTTGTTGGGGTTTTCTCTGTATTATTGTAGGGTATATATGCCTTACAGTATCGAGGACATTGAAGTGACTGTTGAATTGAACTGAATTGGCATCATGGAGGTGCAGCTGACAAATTTACAGCAACTGTGTGATGCTATCAAGTGGAATGTTTCCAGCACCTTATTGAATCTTTGTAACAAAGGCAGTTCTGAAGGGAATGAACAAGGTTCACCCACTAAAGTGGCAAAAACATTTAAGCAGTGTCTTGCAAAATTCCTAAGATCTCAGATGTCAACACATTTAAGTTTTTTTCTGAAACATGCTTTGAAACAGTTTCTTGAAATTCATAAACTGGTCTAAAATCTACAAAATCCTTGACAATATTACAAAAAGGGAACAAGGCAAGAAAGTTTTACTCGAATGGTCTTGCAAGGTCGTTTTAAAATTCTAGTTAGATCGATAAATACACTGCAGTGAAACACAGAAAATGCGTATGACCTATATTTCAAACGCTACATTAGTGAAGCTCCATCAGTTTTGTCTGTACACAGCCAAAACAATGCCTTCAGTCATGTAAACAAGATTATTACCGAGGTCGTTTTTTTGGCAGCTTAAACAGTGTCAGACTGTCTTGTAGGGTTAGAAATAATGACATTATCATTTGCATGTAAATGCAGCCATTTACAAAATGAATGCAGTCCTGACTGACACTTTTTTTTTGAAACACAGTTTACTGTACAAGGACGCTTAGCTGTAACCATGTTATTATTCCAAAATGAAACTCCTGGTTCTCTCATTACTCACAGAAAGCAACGCTGACAGGGATTTTAGGATTGGGAGACGTCAAATAAAAATGGGATTTGTATATTCAGCTCCCAAAGGCACAAATTCCTGCTGGAACAAAGATATGAATGAAAGCCACTTGCTGCTCCCAGACCTGCACAAAAATGCTCTCTGAGAGGTTACTGCAGCCCAAGCTCTGTTTAGAAAGAAAACAGTAATTGATAATAATAATAATAGTACATTTTATTTAAAAATAGCGCCTTTCAAAGCACCCAAGGACACTGTACAACAGATAAAAACACAAAAACTGGAAATATACACAATAATAAGAATAACAGATAAAAGTTAAGAGCATACAGAGGTTTGAACATAAGCAATTTTAAACAGATGAGTTTTGAGGGTGGACTTAAAGGGGCCATATTGGGCGTACGGACCCCCAAAAAAGACTTTACCTGTTATAGAATTAACCACAGGTGTAGAAATGTGCATTTACTCATTGGAAATTGTGAAATTTGAGTCAAGAAGTCATCTATGAATTCAAACTTGTTTTTGGCATCTATTAATTTTTTAAATGATGATTGATTTGTCTTTGGAGGTTTTTTTTTTTTTCCAATTCAGAGCAAGAAGATTCTGGTTTCTGATTGGGCTGGAGCATTTCTTTGACTAAATTGGATAAGTGTAAGTACTTATAATTTGAAAGTTTCCCCAAAACTGTCTAAAAAAACCTCACAGAAACCAGAGATGTGCACAATTTTTACACTTCAAATATGCAATTAATCAAATCAAGAGACCTTGAAGCTCTCTTAAGAACATTTAATTGGTTAAACTAAAGTTTTCGGGGTAATACTGGTTTGTACCTACAAATAATTCTTCAAGCAGCTGAATAAACATGGGTGTATATTTTAAACAGATTATATTCAAAGACCAGAGTCGTTGCAGAAATTCACAAGTTGGGTTTGAACAGATAGAGACTGAGCCAGAGATAATAATCTCCTCAGGCAACGTTCCTGTTAGCGTGGCGATGCAGTGCTAGGACATCAAGCAGCAAAGCAGGTGCTGTGATCGAGACGGATGATGGATTGTTCCCAGCTGCTAATGCTGTCTGTAAACGGATTCTGTAGGATGATAAGGCAACAGCTGAAGTGGGTCCCAGTACCAATTTAATCAACTATTGTGAGTATGAGGATAAGAAGCATTTTGAGATTACAATGAGGAATAATAATAATAAAAAAAACAACCCCCTCCCTCCAATCCCCCCATCAAACCCCAAAACAAACAAACAAAAACATCATGTCACAAAATTGCTTTGCATGTTGTAACACTTTATTGTCATAGGTAGTGCTGCTAAAACCCATTTGTTGTTGAGTGTAGGGGATTAAACCCCTGAACCTTCGGCTGTACCTGCTGCTACACCCAAATCCTTTCCAGCTACAACAAATGAAGTGCAGTTCTAGGAAAACCTTTTTGGAGCCTTTGAGATTGTCTATATTTCTCTGTAAATATAACTTAAAACATCTTTAGATTTTTCTATTACAGCTCTAAAAGTAGATATAGAGTATCTGATTAATGAAACATATTTGGTGTATGTTTAGAGTTTACATGCAATAAATCTATATTTAGACAGATTAAGAACAAATGGTGGATATTAAAGAACATTGTTACACTTCGAATGAGAAGTCAACCAACAAAAATCACTCTAAGAGTAAGAGTGAAATACTCTGGGAGGTCAAAAAGCAACCTAGAGTGACTTTTAAGCAGCTAAAAACACTGTTTGTCATGGTCACAGACAAACCTGCTCCTCTAGCTTCCTTTCACTCTTTCACTCTATTTAGCTTACATTTGCCCTTATTTAGTTTATGAGAAACTCTGATGTTTTGTATCATATTTATGTCAAAATTTAGAAAATTCTAAACTCTTCCACACAGCTTTAGCATAAAACAATAAAAAAAAAAAACGAGAGCTGATTTTTCATTTGTTTCTCAGCCAGTATAATAAAGTCAATGACACTGTCTGCATGTGGGATCTGAGTAAATGTGTGAATAAGACTAAGATAATCTTACAGTCTGCAGGCAAATCTAGGAGAAGGAGGTATTAGACAAAGCAGGGTTCTGAGGTCTATAATACTGACGGCATCTTCTCAGTGATTCCAATTAAAGCACAGTTAGAGTCTCCAATCTGATAGTGTCTGTCCACCAGGACAATGTTCAAGATAAGTATGTCCTAATAGTCTTATGTCCAGTTTGGTCCAAGCTATATGCGTGAATGAAAAGGGATTTGATAGGATTAAAGTTTAAAAAGAAGAAAAAAAGAAGGAGAAATAAGTACAATAATGTATAAAAACTGTTTACCACAGCAATTCAGTAAAATGTGCTCAGAGAAATAAAGCAGACAAAATTCTACCCGACAAAGAAGTCGTTTTAGTGGCACTGAAGTATAAAAGGGTTAAAAGGTTTTGTGGGATGTGAACATTACCATGTGAACAGATACAGAGCTTGACCCAGAGTGTGATCCCATAGTAACAGGATTACACTGAAGGTTAAATGAGGACGCTGCCAACAGAGGAGCCAAAGTTCGTGCCCTGGGGATGATGATGTACTAACTATGAACTATTTATTATATAAAAGAAGCTCCGTAAAAACAAACAAAGAACCAAGCTGCTGCATATAAAGAATACTGATATTATTATGGCTTAATGAAGAAGAAGAAGAAGAAGAAGACAATTCACCATCAGTGTCTTTGTGCACTGGAAGGATGTCATTCAGTTACTCACATCTGCGTGACATATTCACGTGTAATGAATATGATTTATTTTCTTCTAAATGAATGCGCAACTATGTGCATGTTTATATTTGCAGTAACGGCGACTGTGCTGCAAGAATCTCTCACAGAGTTGTCAGGGTCGGTGTCCTTGGTTTAGAAGAAGCATTTAAAGCGTCTGCAGCTTGAGCAGAAAAAAATCCATAAAGGCAAAGAGTTTAAAAAGCAGGTTTTTGTACTGAACCAAATGACAATCACACAAGGTCAAATCATGAGATGAGTATGTTTGAAATTTATTACACTACAATCCAGAGCTTCAAACGTAAATTAAAATCAGGGTCACTGGTTTAAAATTCACATCCTATCCCCTTAGGTATTTTCCCCCAGCCTATATGGTTCCATTAAAAACATTAATTGGTTTTTCTGTGCACTTAAATGCTGCAAGTTTTCATTAAGCTCCTTTTTGGTCTCCTTCAACTGTGAAAACATTTAACTCTGAGCGCTCTACTGTATTCGTCACAGGTTTATCCACAGTGTTGGGGAGTAACGGAATACATGTAGCGCCGTTACGTATTTAAAATACAAAATATGAGTAACTGTATTCCGTTACAGTTACCGTTTAAAAAGGTGGTATTTAGAATACAGTTACTTTGTTGAAATAAATGGATTACACGGCGGTACTTCCCTGTTTCATATTGTGGCGGGTCAGGACTGTTTGGGTTTTGTTTGACAGCTACGTTCTGTTGTTCCAGGTGGCAGCGTTACGGTTGCCATAGTTACAGGGTGACGCTCTCTCTCTGCGTGTTTCCTGGGTGAGAGAGGCCTTTTTGTTGTTGTTGTGCTAAGCTAATAGGCAGAATGCTACAGGTATAGCTCTAAAGAATGTAGCATCATAGGCAGTGTAGTCCGTGCTGCAGGGAGAATGGACTGCCATACACGTTATGTGTCTGTGAGTGAGGGAGGGAGAAAAAGGAAAAGTACGAGCTGTCATCGAGCAAAAACGGAAGCTGGAAGCATGTAAATATAATAATAACCACTGCAGCCAAGAAGAGTGCCTGACGAGTCCAGTTGTAAGTAAGCTATTAAGACTCGACTGTACACCGTGTTCGTGTTTTCCTCCAAAAACAATAAGTTCCGTTGGAGCAGGCTTTCAACGCCTCTCTCTGTCTCTCGCTAGCAAACTTGACCCAGACAACAAAGTAAAGCTAGTTTTCGGCTACGAGCCCGACACAGAACCCACTGTATTAGCCAGAGGTCCTTTACTAGCCGCGGACCTTCAGTAACAGTAATAAATCACAGCAATAGTACATTCATGTAGTTGTAAACAGCATGATAATATATTAAGTAATCCAAAGTATTCAGAATACGTTACTCTCATTGAGTAACGTAACGGAATATGTTACAGAATACATTTTGGGGCATGTATTCTGTAATCTGTAATGGAATACATTTTAAAAGTAACCTTCCCAACACTGTTTATCCATCTGTGGCTTGTTGCTGTAAGTGGGGTGGACAATCTTCTATTGATCCTCAATTTTATCCATATAAATTCACTTGTTAAGTGATGATTTAAAAAAACACTTCTGGTCCAAGCATCTTCATGTGTTTTCACCACACTGTACTGCTTTATCTCTTATCTTTTCAGCTGTCATTCTAGACCTCTAATCCTATTCATTTGCACCGCTCGTGTCTTTGCCTGCTTTTAAGTGAAGTCTTTAAAAACTGCACGTCAGATATTTTAACACTTCAGAAAAGAATGACAAAGATTTGAGTTTGTCCCTGAAGCTTAGGATCACAGCTGTTTCATAAATGATAATGAAATCTGCACAGCAACATATTAATAATTAACCTCTGGTCAAAGATGGGATCATCTCAGATATTTTCATTACTGAAACTGAATCCTTTTCACTTTAAAATATACCCATTAATCATGATACTAAGGTATATTTAAGGTGTTATAGATGGATGGATACAACACACAATTAACAATTTTCTGTTCAGTATGCTAATAAATAACTGCAATTTGAGTTCTTAATCAAGAAATAATAATGTGTTTTATCCAGTATATGTTAAAACTCCTGGACAACAACAAAAAATTTATTTTAGCAATAAAATATTATTTTGATTAAAGACTTTGCTGTCAGCTAGCATAAAACGTACACTGGGTAACTGATGTTTTGTTAAGCACGGTACATCAAAGGCTGTACTTATATCTCAAATCATGCGAGTTTATTTACACGTCACATTTCCACATGATAGAAACCAAAATGATAGTCAGCACGTAAAGCTACCAAGCAACAACTAAAGTAACACAAATACAATAAAAATGGTTTAATAATTTAAAAAAAAATGCAGTAACAATACAAAATAAAACAATAAAAACGATGCACTTGGGGAAATAGCACAGCAAGTTCAAACTAGATCAAAGACGCTGTATTCAGCTGGGATTTGAATGCCGTTAGTGAGGGAGATGACCTAATTGGAAGAGGGGGAATGTTCCCTTTGTTGGGTGAAAATTGGGAATTTAGAAAAACTTAAAGCTGCTGATCAACTGACCTGAGTGAGCAGCGTGAGACACAGGAGTGTTAAAGATAGATAAGCTGTCTAGTTTTCAGTAAAGCTGCAAATTAAGTACTTCAAACTTTTATAGAGTTAAAAAAAACTCTTAGGAAAAAAAGAACTAAATTAATTCATTTAAATCTGTGATTTTTATTGATTGAATAAATTAATTTAAAAAAAATCATATTTATACAGTAGTTTTACATAAATGTGTTTTATTTAGAGGTTATCATTATTTATTCCAAACAGGACATTGTGTTTCTGGCATTAAAGTTACATACATACAGTACTGTGCAAAAGTTTTAGGCAGGTGTGAAAAAATGCTGTGAAAAAAAATGCTGTGAAATATAAATGATTGTTTATCGGCTCTAAATGTATTCTGCAGCAGGACGACGAGCCCAAACACACAGCCAAAGTCAGTAAGAACTATCTTCAGCATAACAAAAGAAGAAGAAATACTGGGAGTGATGGTATGGCCCCTACAGAGCCCTGATCTCATCGAGTGTGTCTGGAATTACATGAAGAGAAGGAAGGATGTGAGGAAGCCGGCATACACAGAAGATCTGTGGTTAGACGTTTGGAATAACCCACCAGCCGAGTTCTTTCAAAAACTGTGTGCAAGTCTACTAGAAGAACTGATGCTATTTTGAAGGCAAAGGGTAGATTTCTCTTTTGTTCGTTCACTGCGTCTTGTGTGATTGAAAATAAATGATTAACTCTTCTATTTTTGAAATCATTCTTTGTTTACAGCATTTTCCCCTCACCTGCCTGAAACATTTGCACAGTTCTGTGGATGTAACTTCAGTCTTTTCTTCTTTATATTAACTGTTGCTCAGTAACTACTAGCTCACCTTCACTATCTGCCCAAAAAACTCGTATTTAGATTTCTATTTTTGTTTTTGTATTTTTAGAGCAGTGCTATAAGAAAGACCAAACAATGCTAGTGGGTTTTTTTTCTTCTTCAAAGAAATGCTTTAATCAACTCATGCTGTATCATCTTTAGTAAAGTCTTATTTTCTTGGATTCCTTTATTGTAACGTTTCACTGACATTGAAAGAGTCTGGACAGTTTGGGCTCTGTGCTTGTTTGCTTTAGGAAACTGAAGCCTTTTGACCCAAAATGGCTAATGATGTCAGACTTAACAAGAGGTTTAGAAAACATGGGTTGCCAGTGAGCAGCATCCGAGTTTGTTTATGTGTAAACCAGTGCACTGGTTAAAAGCACAGTGCAAAGAAAATAAGTTCTTTTTGCCTGATTAACAACTTTTACTGCTACGAATGCTGCATCGCTTGCTCTCGCTCTATCCCTGCAAAGAAGAGGAGCAAGCTCGAATTCTGGTTTCGCTTTAGGCAGCAACATTATCTCTCCATGCAGATGGAAGGCATCTGTAAAAAAATACCTTTGAAGATTCAACTTGCTACCGGATGCTGTGTAAAAGATATGTGGCTTTTTACGTGGCTTAATCACAGAGCAAGGTAGTGTTGAGGTCACAAACGGGTCAAGGTCGAGGCACAAGGAGGTGTAGTCGCTGTGGTGATGGTGGGAAATCTTTAAAAACTTGATAAAAGGAGACGCCTTGTTTTCTTCACTGAGCAATGTAAGCCTCCTAATATTGCTCATTTCTCTTCGCTTGCACTAAATTGCCTTTGCAAAATTGGAGACAGCTTTTTGATTTTTGCCCTCGCTCGCGCCCTAATATTGCCATCGTGTGCATCAGCATCCTGTAATGTGGATAAGATCACAAGTTTTTCATTTTGTTCCTCTGAGTGACCGAACATCGGATTCACCTCTTGATAAGTGGCCTTTAATAAAGTTCTTCAGTTATTGCCAGTCACTGCAGTAAGATTAAAACCATATTTTCCAGCAGCCCGAAATGAAACATTAAATTGTCACTAATTCCTTCATGCGTAAATGAAAAACAAGTTTACAGCTCCTTCGTTTATGTTGCGCTTTACACGATCTTCTTTAATAGCACAAATCTGCTCAGTGGACCACAGACAGCTGTTGATATTATATTTTTTTTGTAGCTGGATTAAAAAGCTGTAATACCATCTAGTGCTGTCAAGAAATTGTGTTAAATCATAAGAAATAGGCAATTAAAAACCAAATTAGTGGCGACTGAGATGTTTACTGCAAAACTAGTAAGTAGGCCTGCACATCAAATGTTGAAAGTTACAGCAAAGAAAAAGACTGAAGAAGAAAACTATGGACCATTATCTGTTTTTAGTATTGCTGGTCTCATATGTGCAGCAGATATAGATTGGACCCTCTAAGAGCATGCTGTGGCTGTGGTAAAAGCTCTCTCATCTTAAAATAATAAGAAATTTAATCTACATTCACCTCACGATAGAAACTCAGTTCTCATACGTTGCTATGATGACACAAAGAGCTCTGGGTGTGAAAGCACCTGCTTCACACAAACTTCACACTGTGTTACAGGTCAGTTGGTGGCTGCACACTCTGTCTTGCACTACGCTGCATGCTGAGCTTGTGCTCGGCACTTTGAAACGCCAGCGTCCCCCCTGTGAACAGTCTCCAGTAGCTTTGCCTTTTAACTCTCTGGAATTACAAATCTCCTTCCTTTCATGAGACCTCGTAGAGAGAGCCTTACAGTATGGTCGCAGTTCTCATACTGTGTCACGCCACAGCCCTGTCTTTTTAAAATAAAGTGAATTCTTGATTACGGAGGCAGATGTTCCATGTCTCAGATCACATTTGTTTAAAGAGACAACCAGTGAGAATACGCGAAACAGTAGACTGACAGGCAGCAGGAGCCTGGAATGTCCTCTAGTGGTCAACCATCACCTTTAAAGCAACGTCCAACAAGCAATTTGCTCCTTGTGTGGACACAGCTTTAGAAAGAGACGCTTTATAACAGTTGTCAGATATGTAATAGAGGCTGCGATGATGCTTAACATGTTTTATGGAGCTGAATCATCCCATTAAACTACTCAGATTTTTTCTTGGAATGAACACAGACAATAAAAATAAATGAATAAATCACTTAGTTTTTATTCTAATCTAAGCTAACAGAGGAATTGTAGTTTATCAATTTTTACACCCAAGCTTCCCAAATGTCAGCTGCAGCGGGTAGGAGACCTTCAATTCACCAGATAGGACTTTTTCTCAGATGGCATCTGTCTAACTGTATGATGAGGTTTGCGTCTCAGGAAAAACAAGCACGCTGTGGAGAGGGAAAACTCATTCACAGACCTTGTACCACATCTTATGCTGTTTCTGCTGAACTAAGAACAGAAAAATCAATTCAAATCAGCTTTGTTTACATAGCACTAAATTACAATAGCAGTCGTCTCAAGGCTCTTTACAATTTATAAGGTAAGTAAGTTAAAGGCCCTACAATAATACAGAGAAAACCCCCAACGATCAAACCCCTCATGACCAAGCAGTTGGCGGCAGTGGGAAGACAAAACTTCTTTTTAACAGGAAGAAATGTCCAGCACATCAGGCTTGGGGAGGGACAGCCATCTGCCGTAATGGCTCAGTATTAAATAGGACCGAGAACGTCAGTATTGAGCCTGTCAGCCTGTTTTGAAATGGCATGAGGTCTAAAAGCGGCGCCATGATGACAAGGACTGATGTTCTGGGAGTGATTGTGCTTTCATCTGACTTGCAAAGTCATCACCCGAGTTGTTCCTGTTTGTATCTCTTGTTTACGTCCCTGGTGACTCCAACTCATCTTACAAATCTTTGTGTATTCACATTTTTTCTTTTCTTAGACGTCTTCAAAAACCACGCAGACGTATGCAGCGACAGCAGGGAAAAGTGCTGAAACGTGTTGATTGCATATCATTTTCTGCACAACAGAAACTGATGTAAATAAATAAATAAATAAATTTTTATTTATATAGCACCTTTCAAGACAGAATCACAAAGTGCTGCACATAAGATTACAAGTCATAAAAAGAGAAAATAAAACAGGCATAAAATTAACCAAAAGCAGTTTTAAAAAGGTGAGTTTTGAGTTGTTTTTTTTAAAAACAGCTACTGAGTCCACAGTTTTTAATGCTTGGGGGAGAGACTTCCACAGTCTCGGGGCCACAGTGGCAAAAGCTCTGTCACCCTTAGTCCTCCTCTTAGTATTTTTTAAAGCAAGTAAGCCCCGATCAGATGACCTCAAAGACCTGCTAGGGACATAGGGCCGTAGCAGATCAAAGATGTAGGCTGGTGCCAGTCCGTGCACAGCTCTTTAGTCCAAGACCAGGATCTTAAAATTGACTCTAAATTTAACAGGAAGCCAGTGTAACTGAGATAACAACGGTGTCACATGTGAGTACTTGGAGGATTTTGTCAAAAGCCTAGCTGCAGCGTTTCGCACAACCTGCAGATGATCCAGAGAACCTTTGCTTAGACACATAAACAGCGAATTACAATAATCCAAGCGTGACGAAATAAATGCATGTATAGCAATCTCGAGTTCAGAGCGAGATAAAACCGGGCTTAGCCTAGCCACATTTCTTAAATGATAAAAACAAGACCGAACCAGAGATTTCACATGCCCATCCAATGTGAGACTCGAGTCAAAGGTAACACCTAAATTCCTGATAGAGGATTTAACATAAAGTGAGAGAGGACCAAGGGCTTTCACTATCTGCGATAAAAATCTATCAGGGGCGCATACGAGGACTTCGGTTTTCCCCTCGTTGAGTTGGAGGAAATTTGCAGCCATCCAACGTTTGATCGAATCTAAGCAATCATCCAGACGCTGAAGCTTAGATAAATCCTCGGGCATAAAAGAAACGTACAACTGAATATCATCAGCATAACAATGATAAGAGATGTCCTCAAAAGAGCCCATTATATGCTGGAGGGGGAGAAGATATATTAAAAACAATAAAGGCCCCAAAACTGACCCTTGAGGGACACCATAAGTAAGGGAGGTAGAGGATGACCTAAAATCGGAGACTGCCACAGAAAAGGATCGGTGATGGAGATAAGAGGAGGACCACTCTAATGCAGTTCCAGATACACCAACCCAATTTTTCAGCCTTTCAATGAGGATGTGATGGTCAACTGTGTCGAAAGCTGATGTGAGGTCCAACATGAGTAGAACAGAGCATTTAGGAAGAAAGAAAACATGCACCTCATGCTCTTGAGATTATCCTTTAGGTAAAAATGTACACGCTCGACTCATTCAGCCTTGATTTTCCTGAAAAATACTAAAAAAAACAAAACGAAGCAAAACAAAACCTTGAGTGTATCTTTCCTCTGTGTGCTACACTTTAGAGCTGAAATGTTTCAGTTGTTGCAATCAGTAAAAAAACGATTTCCAGCACTAACTTCTACTCATTATCTCTCAGATTGATGTGATTGGTATTTGATATGTCATATGAGCAATTTCTAGTAAAGTCTGATAAGCCTATGTAATGATGCCACAGACTTTCTATGCAATACTTTGTGTTTGGTGATCTGCCAGATTAGAGCTGTGCCTCCCTCGGGCCCATGCAAGAGTCGGTTTCACTGTACACATCTTTGTTTTATTCTCAAGCGTCTCAGAATGTGTGCAACAGATTTCCGTTGGCGATCTTCCTGAAGCTGCGTACGGACAGCTCTGTCCTCCCACAGGAGGATGAACCTGCTGAGACAGTTAGTTTCGGCACTAGTCCAACACTGATCCCCTGGTGACTCTGGTTCTGTTTTAATTGTCTGTAGAAATTCCTGCAGTGTCTGTTCATTCCCCCTCTGCAGCAGGTCTCTGAAGAGGTCCGTGCAGTACAGTATGTGAGGAGAAACTTACACACAGTAAGACACATTCGAGGGAAATTGTTGGCTGTTTTTCCACCAAAATAGTCAAACCTGCAGTAAAATATCAACTTTCGAGGGCTACAGCATTCCTAACCAACCTTTTTAATGGACGATGTCTGACTCTTAAAGGATAGTTGAGGTTTAAAGTCCAGAATGACTGAGACTTGTTAACTAAAACCCAAACGTAACCACTAAAGTACACGTGCATATCACACCATTCATTCCTCAACATAACCTGAGCTCTCGTCGACAAGCCTTCTTGTTATTTCTTTAAGTAGTCTTCAGGAATCGTTCTCCAGGCTTCTTGAATGACATTCAAAGCTCCTCTTTGGATGTTGGCTGCCTTTTGCTCTGTTCTTTGTAAAAATGATCCTATACTGCGTCAATCATTTTAAGGTCTGGGCTCCGTGAGGCCAGTTCATGACTGATAGTATTTCATTTTGTGATTTTCTATCCAGGTATGCTTTTACTGAATTGGCAGTGTGTTTGGATCACTGTCATGCTGAAATGTGAAGCTGCTGCCAATCAGACACTTTCCAGATGGTATTGAATGTTAGATCAAAACCTTTCGACATTTGACAAGATCCTCAACACTACTGGTTGAAGTGCAACCCCATGTCACAGCCTCTTCTGTATTTTAAAGATTGCTGAGGAGACTCACTACAAATTTGCAAATTTCCATGACTCCATCCGACCTGCTGACACTGATTTTCACTACAGTTCTTACTTATTTGGCGAACCTCAGTTTTTCTCCCCATTTCCTTTCCTTACTACTACTATTTTTACTATTTTCCTTACTTATTAATGAGACTTTTATTGGATCTTTGCTGGATTTTCCCTATTTTTTAAGGATATGACTTGTTCCTCTCATGTAAATAGTTGTTTTTCTTTTGGTCTCCCACTTCTTGTCCATGTCACAGTCTGCAGAATGAGCACACCGAGTGGTGATGTGGAGAAGCCAAATGCAGATCCTCCTAGGCAAGATAATCTTAACAAAAAGCAGACTGTTTATTAGGCTGATGCTTGAAAAACAGAAAGAACTGGAAACTTCAGATTACAAGAACTAAACTGGGAAAGATACAAGGAGGCATAAGGATCTGGGAACACTATGGAAAAAATAAGCCGACTTTCCAACGAAGGACAAAAGGAAACTGGCTCAATATAAGCATAGAGGGGTGATAAGGGGAATGCAGCTGGGAAACACAACAGGAACGAATTAGACACAACGAGATGGGGCAAACAAAACCGAACGTAAAACGCAAAACGAGGGACTATCAAAATAAAACAATAAAACAACGAAAATACAGCCTTTGTTCACACAATATCATACAATTGATTGTCCCAAAAATCAGAACAGAATTGGGGAAAAAGGCTTTTAAATACACTGCCCCTGCTTCCTGGAATAATCTGCAGAAGGAACTGAAATTATCAGAATTGGTTACCGTGGGAGAGTTTAAGTCTGTCTTAAAGGAACGAGAGAGCAGCTCTCTTACTCAGTGTGATTGTTTTTAATGTACTCTTAATTTGATCTGTTATTATATATTTTACACATGTTGGTATGGGATATTGTATTTGTTTTAATGTTATATACCTATGTGGTATGTGACTTTTGTTGCCATGATGCCAGGTCTCTCTTGAAAATGAGATTTTTAATCTTAATGAGATTTTTTACCTGGATAAATAAAGGACTAATAAAAAAAATCAGGAAGCACGATCACTGTGAGGCTAAGGCACGTGGGCCAGACACAGACAAAAGGTAAACAAACATGAAGACATGACAGCTGTAACATGGAAGTCAATAAAAGACAAAATACAGAGATGAAAGTAAGAGAACAGGAGGGGGACGCTAAAGGAAACTAATAAACCTGAGGACATTTAAACAAAACTAGAGATAAACATAATACACAGGGAAAACAATATGGAATGAGAATAACTCATAAGCACAGGGAAACCAAAGTATATACACAGACTCTAGGAACATAAAACTCAAAACGATGAATAAATAACAAAATTCAAAAGACTACAAGACAATGTGGCTCGATGGAAGCTAAATAAATACATTTAAAACATTTACAGAAATGAGGTGTGGCTCAAGACTTTTGCACAGCACTGTATCTGTTAATTTCTAGTGTGCATATTGAGAGTTACTTTCTTCCACACTGAAGTGGCAGAGATGGTTTGAATAGTAGGATTCTCCTTCTGGTCTGTTTCATATTCATCAGGCTGGGCGAGTATTGACAAAACTAAATCACACTGACAAGGAGCAAAGTAAATCTACAGAACAAAATGTGCCTCCTGCCTCTTCCCTGACTTTGTGCCTAATGAGAGTCCACACATTGACTCAGGCCACTCGGCTCTATAGGAAATTAATGGACCTGGTGATGACATCATTTTAATTTGGGCCCTTGGCCTCACTCGGTCACGTCAGTGTAGTTTAGGTGACTATAGGGTCTAATTGGTTTTGACAAAAGCACAGACTGGAATGGCGGCGGCGGTGAAGCCCGTTTGCAGTTTTCACACGCCCACGTGTGATCACATTTCTGCATTAGCACTAAAGTAGTTAAAAGGACAGATGTAATTTTCCAAGGCAGCAATGAGCGAACACATGATGACATTTCCAATGAATACAAGCAGGTTTGTCCTGCTGAGACGGAACAATTCGCAGAAGAGTTTAGCTCTCGTGTCACTAAAACTGAACTTATAAAACTTTATGCACCTAAAAGCCCGTAGTCACTGCATTAATAACAAAGGAGCATTTACACTGTGGCTGTGGCTCACATAATGTTTCTGATTAACAGTGATTAACAGCCAAAATATTAAATTTTTAAAGTTAATAAATAAAAAAAACTAGTGATGCATGCTAGCATGTTCACTAATTATTTAATCTGAGTAAGTGGTGATGCTAAAACAGGAATTTTGAACTAATGATAATGGTGATGATGTGGAGAGTAAAGAGAATCTCTCCATTAAATTTCACAGAGATCCACCCAGGATGTGGCATTTCACTCAAAAACAAATTTCAACCTTTTGGTGGCACTGAAGGATTTTTTAACATATTGGAGATTCGTACCAGATGTGATGGCAAACCATCCAACAGTTTTTAATATTTGAGACAGAAAGGAAAAGCATTTGTGCACAACAGGGGTTTTTAGAGCTCATCCTGGGTCAACACACCTGAATCCAATGATTCGTTCATTACCAGGCCTCTGGAGAACTTCATTACATGTCGAGGAGGTAATTTGGCCATTTAAATCAGCTGTGTTGGATCAAGGACACATGGAAAACCTGCAGGACTCTGGCCCTTGAGGCCTGGAGTTCCGACACCCCTGATGTACATAATAGATCTCTTAACCCTGTAGTGCAGGGGTTTCAAACTCCAGTCCACCAGGGCCATTGTCCTGAAACTTTTCCATGTGTCCCTGTCGCAACACACCTGAATACAATTAGCAGATCATTAGCAGGAGTATAGAACGTCACTGCATTCTGAAGTGGCAACCCCTAATCCTACTCAAGTAAATTTAAGTAAATTTAAGTGTTTGGAAAAATATACTCTTAAAAGTACTTTTATTGCACCATGTTCATTCACTCATGAGCTGATCAAACATGACTCAAATGGCTGAATTGCCACCTCAGCGTAAAGTCAAGTTCTATAGTTTTGCTAATGACCTACTAATTGTATTCAGGTGTGTTGCAACAGGGACACATGGAAAGGTTGCAGGACACCGGGCCTCATGGACTGGAGTTTGAGACCCCTGCTGTAGTGCCACGATCCCCCCCCCCATGTCCTCTCAGATTCTTTCAGTTCTCCTCTACCTGTTTTATCTCTGTTCTGTCAATCATGTGCATGTGTGTACACATGTGTGCGTGTTTGAGAGGGTGTAACTATTAACTCTGCTTACCCCTCCTAGAAGTGGGCATGGCTGCCCCAGTATTCACCTGAGTCCTATTTAACAGGAGTACATAACCCCGGTTCTTCCTCTTTATTCCTCGCAGGATTGTTAAGTGGCTCAGTGTGTGTGGTGTGGAGTAATTCTGGCCTTTTTGTTTGATACCTTGTGTTCTTGTAAATGCCAAAACCTTTTGGACCTGCTCTCCTCTGTCCTGGTGTGCCTGCCTGCCTGCGCCGCTTCCGGAGACACCTGCCTGACCCACTGTCGCTCACATAGATTTACCTGCATCCCTCCCAGTAAAAACATCAGCGGGAAAACAATTCCACCTGTGAAAGTGACTCAAACCAACCTGAGAAAACATTTGACCCTTACTTATCACACCACCATGTGGTAACTGGACTTAAACCTACAAAAAGAAAGAGTTTGAAAATCAGCTTTCTGAAAAACTGTGAATTGTAACCAGTTGTGAATTAAAAAGTCCCAAAGACTCTCAACATTTTCCAGCACATCCAGGATTTGGGTCTTTTGCTCTGCTCGTGACATGTGAATCATAAACCACTGTCAGTGATGGCCTCAACCTAACCTAACCCTGTTCCATTAGAATATGTAAATGCTTTTTCTTTTAATTGCTCTTCCAAGTCTTTGAAATCAAAGGAAAAACATTATTATTCATATACTATATAAGACCAACTTGCCATGACTCACAGTTTCAAAGAATGATGGTTTATCTTATACAATGCCTTAATCAGCCCTGTAGTATATCTTCTATCTGAATCTGTTTTAGAGCTTAATCCTCCTTGTAAGCCAGCTTTCTTCTGATTGGCTTCCTGTCACAAACCAGAGATGACCATATTAGGAATATCTGCTTTCTCTGACATCATACAGAGGCAAGAGTACAAAAACCTGTCTGAAATGGAGCATTTGCAGAAGTCTGAAGTCTGAAGTCTGAGCTTTTTCTTGACAGATTTCTTGACAGCCTTACAACTCATTGAAACGATGCTTAATTTCTCCTGAAAAACGAATGAGCAGTTGTCTCATGTAGACCTGAATGCCTTTATTATGTGACAGAGCAAACCAATGGTGTAAAATAGTAAGGAAATGAAGATTTGTTGGCATCCCCAAAGAGACTATGACTCTTTACATTACCATCATGTTTCAAGCTAAATGTTTAACCTCATAGGTGCCTTCAAGCTTTTCATGAGCCATTCGGCCTGTGCACCACACCAAACATGGACCAGTGAAGGCAAAGGGCAGAGCTGTCTGAGGAGCTCAGGAAGAAGATTATAGGCATCAGTGATAAAGGTCAAGGCTATAGGACCATTTTCAAGGAGCTTCATGTTCCTATGGCCACAGTTGCTGTTATTATTAAAAAGTACAACGTTCATTGAACTGTAGTCAGCCTCACAGGACATGGATGCAAGAGGAAATCCCAGGTTCATCACAAGGATAGTTCAGATGGTAGAAAAAGATCCAAAGAAACCAAGTTGAGCTCCAAAGTCAAGGTACGTCACTGTCTGTGCACAATGTATTATGATATAATATATATATTTTAATGATGATCTTCATGGAAGAAGATGCAGGAAGAACACAAAAAAAGCCAAGCTGGAAATCGCCAGAACACATGTTGACAAGCCCCAATGTTTTTGGCAGAATGTCGAGACAAAACTGGAGCTTTTTAGTCCACCCACATCCGCTCACTTTTTACAGAAGGAAAAGTGAAGCTTTAAAAGAAAACCTTGAACCTGTGCAGGGCACAAGTCTCAAGACTACCCAAGCATCCTGGAGGGAAACATATTGCAGAGTGTCAGAAAGCTCAGCCTGAGTCAGAGGTCACGGGCTCTGAAGTCTGAAGATTGCTGTGTTGAGACGCCACCCTGAGACAGCTTGAGCAGCTCGCTGAGGAAAAGTGGGCCAAACATGTTGGCAAATGCAGACGTCTCATTGTGAATTACAGAGATCACTTATTGGCAATGATATTAAATTAAGAGTACCATCTTTTTTGTCCATTTTAATTCTATAAAACACTCAAGCGAATCAGTAACCAAAAGGAAAGTCTGATTTGTGTTAAATGGATTAAACAATAAGGAATGTCATTAAACTTGAATCTGTTTACATTTTTTTCAGAGATAGTCATTGCGTGTAGGGATGGGTACCGGTAGTAACCAGACAAAAAAGCAGCGCACATTTCGATGCTTTATTTCGGTGCTTTTTTTTTCCTGAGCTGTGATACACTTTCTTCTTCCTTACATTTGTATTGGCGGTTGGCAAACAACTGAAAGGTGCATTACCGCCACCAACTGGTATGGAATGATACACTTTAGATTCTAGCCAATCATTTTACGTTTCTGAGGATAGTAGGCGGGTCCAGGTACGTACGTTCTTTTAGAGCAGAGCTACAGATTAAAAATGCCCAAGGCAAAGCGGTCAAAAGTCTGGCTGTACTTCACAGCAAAAGATGCAAACTCAGCAGCCTGCAACAAGTGCTTTAAGCTGATACTGTGCAAAGGAGGTAACACCTTAAATCCGATGAAACACCTGGCGATGCATAGTGTTTTTTTTTAGAAATGCGCCGTATTTGATAGCTTGCTGCGAGACCTCATACCATGCACATCTACTGCGGGTGGGTTGCCTGTTTTCGGACCGGAGTTTGCAACATCCCCCAAAAACCCGAAGAGGAGAGTCCTGGCCCCTAGCCCTGCCAGTGTAGCAGAAATGATGACGGATGATGAGGCAGCAGCAGCCGTTCTTCTCTGCGTGAGTAGCTTAATGTTGTACGTGTGTAATTGACGTTGAGTAGACTAACAACGTAGGTGAACTAGCAAACACCATTGTAGTTACATGCAGCTGTCTTCTTGTTTGATGGCAGATACTCCCTTCACCCTGGCCAAAAAGGCTAAAATGACCAAAGAAAAAGTGGAAAACAGCTAAACATGAGAGGTTTTTGGACAAAGTTTGTGTTTTTTTCCATTGATTAAGCACTGCTTCCAGCCCATAGTGATACCATATATGCCCTATAGCTGCAGAAAAGGCTAACATTGTTTTCTTTTTACAAAAAAACAGCTGAACATGAGAGGCTTTTGGACCAATTTTGTGTTCTCCATTTTTTTTAGCACCGGTTTGAGCACCGTTTAAGCACCGGCACCGCTTCAAAAGTACCGGTTTGGCACTGGTATTGGATAAAACCTAAACGATACCCATCCCTAATTGCGTGTTTGAATGATTATGTTTGGATTTGTGGGTCTAAAATGAAAAATTTGGGCTTTTTAGCTTTTCTTTTAGCTTTTGCAAAAATTCACATGTCGGTGAGATCTTAACACCTAACACACAAAGCATTCATTTATATCTGATTTTAAGTTTTAGAAAAAGTACACACACACACACACGCTTTAGGACAGCAGCCTGTTTGGCACAGTCAGACTGTGAAACAGAGAAACCACAGTTGTTGACAGTGGAAAGCTGCGTCAAACAGCTGCTTGAGCTTAAAGCATGTTGTGAAAATGACAGTGTATTAGCCAGCACACTAGCATCAATGCCACACAGCAGTGCCCAGTAATACAAAGTAGTATTTAGGACAACAAGCTGTGATATTAATCCATTATGCTGCGTCAAATCTGATGTACAACCCTGCGAACACTGACTGTTCACAGATGGAAACGTGTTAGCTACACTCGAACCGGAGGATTTGTTAGCACTTTAGATGAAGTTCATCTGTTAGAGAAGTAGCATTAAGAAGGAACAATAGAGAGACGGAGGCTTTGATTTTGATGGTGTTTCTTTTACTACAAAACCACTTCAGTTTTCTGGTTTAATAGCAAAAGTTATTCAGTCCCCGGAGGGAATGCACTTATCACAATTTTCTGCAAAGTGTAAGAGTTTGAAGGAGAGGAGAAAAAACTTTGACAATTAGTCTTTTTTTAATAACAAAAAATCTCAAAGGGTGCAGTGACAGATTGCAGAGTCAAAGACGCTATTAACAGTCACGTCATACCTGCACCGAGCCTGCAGAAACCTTTTTCTTCTTCTGCTTTCCTGCTGGTGCGGTGGGGAAACACAGTCTGCTCTCTCACCTGGCTGCCTCCTGCTACGCTGTGGCTCAGGTGTTCTAACTGGAAAATTACAAGTGACTTGATTTGTGTAAGTGGCTGTGATAAATTAGCTGTGTTAAGCTTTTGGGCACAGTGGTACTTGTTAGCCTCTTCCAGCAAACAGCTATTAAAAAAAGAAAAGAAAAGACACACTGCTCTGCATTTTACTGAAATACAAACAAGCAGCAGGAAAGAAATTAAATATGATTGGTTTGTCCACTGATTTTAATTTTTCCTTGCTTGCTAGATCATTAATTACCCCACCACATAAACAGTGTCTGAAGACCTCAGTAAATACGCTTTATTAGGAACCCGCAAACTGAACCTACGTTTTACAACAATTATCCAATCAGCCAATAATTTAGCAGCTGTACACAAAATCCTGCAGATACAAATCGAGAGCTTTGTGTAATGTTCACATCAAACATCGGAGAAAATGTGATCTCTGCGGCTTTGACTGCGACATGATCGTTGGTGCCAGGCAGGCTTCTCTGAGTCTTCCTGAAACTGCTGATCTCCTGGGGTTCAGTTTAATCTGAACGGTGCTAAAAACAAAATAAAACAGCCAGCGAGCGGTTGCTCTGCATAAGGAAACATCTTGTTGATGAGCGAGATCAGAGGAGAGCAGCTAAGCTGGTACAATCTAAAAGAAAGACTACAGCACCTCTGATAACAACAGTGTGAGCCAAATAAATCACCAAAGAACCAATCAGCTCCTTGATGAACAACAGCATTAGAGCATAAAAGTGTGATCTGTACAATGAATGTCATATAAAAGATGATTGAAGCCACTGTGACCTCACTAACCATCATCATTACAAGCTTTTTTGCCAGACAGCAGGTAGGAGATGAGTTTGACTGCAAAACCAAGGGACACTGAAAGAATTTGTCAGTCATTGAAGGGCCATAGTTTAGAAAATGAATGTCATGCAGCATTCAGTAACCTTGAAACTAGTGATAGAGGTCATGAACTTATCAGACACATGTTTACAGAGGTTGTAAATCATGCTAGTGGACCACTTTTTGCAGCCAGTGAAGTTAGCCCCTGCTGGCCATTAAAGAGAATACAGGCTCTTCCTCTGACACAATGTCAAACTTTTGTGTACAGTTTGTTTTGTATGGAAAATATTATTTATGCATGTGAAAAACTCTGTGTGGAAGTGAATCATAGTTTTGCACTATTGCCCCAAAATAAAGCAGAAAAAGCTATTTTGCCATCATATACTCTACTACACATGTGCAGTTTGACAACATCACAGCTACAATAGCTGCTCACACCAGAGTGTTAACACTATCAGCATCTCATCAGAGCACTTAATGAATGCCATGCTACACATATGGTGTGCATATGGTCGGCCAAGAAAGATGAAACAATCCAACAGTAGCCTCTGACTGGAATGATAACAATTAAATATGCCTGCCTCCACGAGGTTGAATCATTTTGCGAACTGCTACTGTGAGCATGCGCCAGTGCAGGATTGGCTGACGAGTCCCACAGTCTGGCTCGTGATTGCTTCTTTTTGGGCTGGACAACAACCAGCCCAACAACACCAACAACCAGAGAGGAAAGGCTGAGATGGTTTAGTGGATATATTGGATAAAGGATGTTGATTATGGAGCTGCCGGCCAGGTGGAAATAAAAAGACCTCAGAGAAGATTCATGGATGTAGTGAAGGAGGACATGCAGAGGGTTGGTGTGACGGAAGATAGGGTGGGAAGAAGGTAAATGATCTGGTGCGGTAACCTGTAATGTACAATGCTACTGGTGTTACCTGAAGAGAGGGAGTATGTGATTGGTTCTGTCTCTTTGTCTCAGCAGCAGTGTTGGTCAAGTTACTTGAAAAAAGTAATCAGTGATAATTACTGATTACTTCCCCAAAAAAGTAATCCAGTTACTTTACTGATTACCTATTTTCAAAAGTAATTAATTACTTAGTTACTTTTTAAAAACACGATTTACAACCTGAATAGGTGATAAAGTGATAGATCTTTCAGCCCAATTCTACTTTTTCTACATAATCCATCATACAAAATGTAATCAAATGGAAAAGTCTCTTTTTAAAACTTGTTTTATTAGTTTTAATCTTTTAACTTTATGCATCAAGCAAAAATTTAATTATATGCAACATTCTCTGACTGGAAGAAATTTGTTTAATATTTAAACCTATTTTCTGCACATTCCTGCACATAAAACAATTTTTTTGTGTGTGTTTACACTCACTCTTTCAAATAGATGCAAGTAAAACACAGCAGAAAATAAATAAAGTCAAAGACTAGCGGTCCCGTTGCTTTATTTTCACCTGTAAAGCAGGACTGTGCCAGGCGGAGGTTTACCCTAGTGCAGGTGTGCCGCAGCGGTCAGTGGAAGAATCCGCGAGTTTCTCTGTGAGTTTCCCATTACGTCATAGCTACTCGGTGCTTGTGCGGAAGTTTAGGGTTTTTTTCGCTGTAAAAATAAGTTTTCTTCCCACGCACAACGGACACTAATGTTTTTGTCACTTTTTATGGAATCAAACTCAAAGTAAGGTCAGTGCTTCCACGCTTTAAACGCTGCACACTCACATTCTCTCCCGCACTCGATATATTGTCCATTGTTGATCTGCACACAGCTGTTGTCACGAATGTCGCACTTGCTCACGTCACTGTCATGAGACATTCTCGCAAAAAAATCACGGTTTTAGTAACGCAGTAACGCAGCGTTCCTACGGGAAAGTAACGGTAATCTAATTACTGTTTTTGCAATAGTAATCCCTTACTTTACTCGTTACTTGAAAAAGTAATCGGATTACAGTAACACATTACAAGTAACGCGTTACTGCCCATCTCTGCTCAGCAGTGGAGCCTTCACAGTTTTCAAGATATCATTTCCAAATTTTGCGTGATGGTCGATACCAATAACAGCTCAGGCTGATTTAATTCTGGTGAAAATCAGATCAATGGATCTTTTATGGAGCGTCTTCAAACTACAATAATATTCTAGGCCTCGGAGGACATGAGTACTTGGGTTGGCTAAGCATTTGACCTTCACCTCCATTGTTGATCTTGAAAAAAAATGTCAAGAAACCATATTGAGTATATATATCATATGAAAGGGCCTGGAGAGAACTGCACAACACATATTTTATTTTTTCCAATATGACGCCCTATGAATAGCCTTTGCCCTTCGGGGGGAGTTGCACTCTGTTATATACGTGTGATTGTC